>NC_066871.1:15628793-15724753 GCF_022985175.1 Labeo rohita | reverse complement strand
TCAGAGACTCAGGCTGAGTGAGTTATGAATCAATGCCTGTATCAAATCAAATAATACCGGTTAATAAGAAAGCATGACATTTAAAACATGACTTTTACCAACAAAATTACATATAATACAGAAAGTAAACTAAACTTACAGGATATCACTGCCAGAAGCAACAGTAAAGATGAAGAGATCATGGTTTGTTTCACAGCACAGTTTGAATGAACTGAAGTGATTCTTCACTCCCTCTAGTGATCAGATGAATGTATAAACTGACTCATGTCTGCTGTTTAAATATGCAACAGGACATTTACATAATCATACAGAGCTACTAATCAAATCTGTGTGCTACAATAATATTAATGTTAGTGTTCATATAATTTATTACTCTCATTAGAGAGTTTATGATGTTTTGTTTGGATTGTTTTCTCTAGTGGATATGAATTGATTTTACATCATTTCCTTCTCCATCTTGGACTTGATATAACTGATATACTGTATTGATAAAGAACTTCTGACAGCAACAATAGCAGTAGTTTAGTAAGCAAGTTTCTGTTGAACCTGCAAAAAAAGACTGAAAAAATAGGAAATATGATATCATTCATATGCACTTTTATATTCCTATGTATGAGGATTATTTTATTTTTTATTTTTTTACTTTTCTTTCAAGATGTTTTAGAGCAGAATTGCTTGTCATTTATTACTGTTTACTTTTGTGCATCACAAAACACTGTTGTGTCTTTCATCGTCATAGTCTGTCCTTATAGTTTTTTTGCTGCTATATGCGTTTCTGGTAACTTAAAAATTTTTTTTTTTTTTGTTTGTTTGTTTGTTTGTTTGTCACTGTAAATTGTGTAACCACTACCACAAATCTACACATCTAAAGACATACGTTGCATTGAACTTTTATAGTGAACCTCACTGCATACCATCACCAGTGATGTTATATCATCTCATTAGGCCACACTTTATAGTTTTTTTTATTCTGTGCTGCCACCTGTTGACTTCTAGTAACAAGAGATAAAACAGCCAGTGTGGTTTTTGTTCAGCTGTACAAGACCTTTGTGTCACTGTGATTCTCTTGCACAGAAATACATGGCTGAGTCTTCTGCTGTCAGACCGGATAGTTTCAGATACACCATACTCTTTGAATTATCTCTGGTGATTTCAATTCGACTTTTGAAGGAGTCAGAGTAGTCATTGCCACTGGCATCATAATAAACACGTCCCATCCACACAAGTGGTTTTCCAGCTTGTTGTCTGATCCAGTGCATGCTACAGCAGCCAAAGCTGAACCCGGATCCTCTACAGGACAGAGTCAGAGTTTCTCCAGGCTTTTTTACAACTGTGCTTTCAATGGACTCCATACTTTGACATTTTATACCTAAAAAGAAGATTGAAAAGTCTGATTTAATTTGTAATCTGTTTACTCTAGAGCTGATAATAGACATGTAGGAAACTCACGTTGTAGGCTGAATGAGAGCAGCAGTAAACAGAGTGAATTCTTCATCTTGAAAGTGGTGATGTAACACTTCAGATCCAATCAGCAGCACATAAATACTGAACAGACATTCAGGGTTGTTTTGATTTGCATTGGGAGGGTCACAAGGTGCAATCATGACTGAAGGGTCATTACCAGTGTTGAGTGATCAATTTTATTATTAAATTCTGAATATGCATTTTCATTTTCTGTTTTATGTCTAATGCTGAATTCTCATGAGACAAAAATTAAGAAAAACGTTTTCTGCTATTTTATTTTTGTACTTGTTGATTGTACAAGTTGCATCCACACATTAAATGATGTTGAATAGTTTCAGCAAAGCATTTAGCCCTGCTGTGTATAAGTAAGCATTTTCATTTATTTTAAAACTGATTGAATAAGTTAACTGTTTTCAATCAACTGAAACAATATAAATCCATGAATATATCTATTTGCAATGCATTCACCTGCGTGAATGAGGTGCAGTTTCATTTATTACACATAGCCTACTGAAGCACGAGTGACGTTCACAGTGTTTCAATCTCTGCTGTCTCACTAAATGAGGATGTGAACCCATGAGCATTGTCTCCAGCTGCTCCAGAGTCACTTTATGAGCATTTGATCGTTTTATTTAAAGTGTGATCATATCATATACACACAAACAAAACTCTTCCCGGCAACCCGTCAAAATAAAAGTCCAGTTAAACTTCAAGAAATTGTGAAAGAAATATAATACTTTAGTACAGATGTAATACTACTAAAAACTATTAGAATAAAACTTTATTTTTAAGGAATAATGACAGATTTTTCAAGAGATTTTTGTTTTATACTTTTCTGTCTTATGCAACTAACTGTCTACAGCTGTCTTGGATATTTTTGTGCATGCCTCTTGTTGTTTAGTGTCACTGTGACTCTCGTGCTCAGTAATACACGGCTGTGTCTTCAGTCTGCATGTTCTGGCCTGTTATTGTCACAGTGCTGCTGGACGTGTCTCTGGAGATGCTGAACTTGTTCTTTAGTTTTTCACTATAGTCTGTGCCTCCAGTACAACAAACTCTTCCAATCCATTCCAGTCCTCCAGAAGCTTGTCGTATCCGGTGTGTGCAGTAGCTACAGCTAGACAATGAATAGCCTGAGACTTTACAGGAGAGACTCAAAGGTTGACCAGGCTTTAGTTCTTTAGAGTCTGGCTGAGTGAGTTCAATACTGTAGACATATGAGTTCAAAACAATGTTAAATATGAAAATTAATAACAGCATTGTAGTATTTCCTGATTTCTGATAACATTCTTGGTATTGCAGAAAAAAAGCAGCAACAGTATCTACAGAGTCATGGTGTTTCTTTTTTTTTTTTTTTTTTGTTTGTTTGTTTGTTTTTGTTTGTTTGTTTGTTTGTTTGTTTGTTTTTTGTTTTTTGTTTGTTTTGTTTTTTGTTGTTTTTTTGTTGTTTTTTGCTGTTAACTGTGCACTGCAGCATAATTAGCCTGTGTATGTGCGCATCCATAAATAAGTAAGAGTCATGAAAGATTTGAATCATGGAAATCCTCTCTCTTCACATGCAAAAGCATGTACTCTGATTCAATATTTTGCTTCATGCATTTATAATTATCCTTGCAGACAACTGCAGCATATTTCATTAAAAAAAACTGCACTGCACTATCAAAGGCTGCTTGTTATTTGAGAGCTAATTCAAGTTCTGTCTATCATTTTATTTACTATTGCCACTATAATATCCTTATCTGAAACTAAACATAGACCACAGATATGAGGTTATGTATGAAGTTGACATATTTTGCCTTTTTGGTTTTTATGTAGGACAAGTATAAACACAAGCACACAGTGTTTTATCACATTATAGGAGCATGACATACTTACCCATAATGCTAATTTTAAGGGTCTAATAAAGAGTTTACCATGCTGTATTTCAGTTTAGTAGCATAAATATAATGTATATTTATAGTTTATATTGTTGGGCTATGAAAAATAAATATTACAAAGTTATTCTCAGGTTTGGTAGAGTGTCTGTGGTTTTGGAAGAGGCAATGGTAATTTTTAATCTGCTTTTCAGTATGTCACCTCTACCATACAACCATCCAACACACTGTAGAATGGCCTGTCCTGTCCTGTTTCAGGAAAAGCAATTTTAATGACCATTTAACATTTTACACATTTTAATGGCAGTAATCATTTTGACAGAGTCATAAGCTGAATGGGCAAAACTACAATGGGCAAAACGAAATGGGTAAAACTACAAAAAATAAAAACAGGCTACTGAGACATTTTTAACAATATATTATTTTGTTTACATTTTAAACCTCTGACTTTCTTTGTGATAAATCAGTAAAGAAGCATGACTGTAAGTACAGATTGCAGACATGTCATCAACAAAAACTGTATTAAATGTCCATTCCAAACCTTAAAACACTATTTGAGTTTTGTTATAAAACACATCACAGGTTTCATTGTAGACCACAGCTGTGGCTTTTCTGCTTATTGGCCCTAATGTAGGTTTCCTGCTCTTTGGACAACCAGAGAGATGAGGAGATCATGGTTTGAGACGTGTGAGAACAAGCTACTTGTTTTCATCTTAATACTCAAATAAAGAGGAGGAGGAGGAATATTTGCATACAGTTCTGTATATGCAACCCAGTAAATGAGTATCCACATTTTTGTTTTTGTTTTAACATCTCTTTCAGAAGGACAGGAATGAATCTGTGACATTACCAATAGAGCACATTTAATTCAGCTAGATTTTTTTCTTTCATTCACATTCACTTAAGGTCATTCAAGATGTATTTATCAGCAATCATGTCTTTTAACTTTATAAACAATTTATAATATTATATCTATCAAAGTATGAAGATACCAAAATTTGTAACTACTTGGTGGCAGTAAGTGTTTACAATGATGTACAATGATGACAGTATCAGTAATAATATCTAGACTGCCTGAAAGATTTGAAATGTGTAAATGATAAAAATTCATCATTAAATAATCATTAAATAATCACTTTCATTAAATAATCAACCATGGCTTTTAAATGAGCTTATATTCCAGGTAAATCTATGTCAGAATGGGCCAGTATAACATCCATTATGATAAAATGTCTTTGGTCTGTTTCTTTGGATCAGAGTTATACTGTGCTGCAGCGCCATCTTCAGTTTTTCTTTTTTTTTCTCCCAGAAATGTTTTTGTACAGCTCTGTGCATTTCTGCATCATTGTGTTCATCCTGCACAGTAATATACAGCTGTATCTTCTGTTGTCAGACCAGAGAGTTTAAGATACGCCATGTTGTTTGAATTATCTCTAGTGATCTCTGTTCGTCCCTCAACACTTTTAGCATACACTGTTTTACTGGCGTCATAATAGATAAGCCCCATCCAGATGAATGTTTGTCCTGCTGGCTGTCTGATCCAGTTCATGCCGTACTGTCCAAAATCAAATCCAGATCCTTTACACGAGAGATTCAAAGTTTCTCCAGGTTTTTTTGTGACAGGACTTGATGGGATGGACTCCAGGCTCTGACCATTAACACCTAAAACAACTGAAAGATATAATGACCCATCAGCATTATCATATACAGTCCATCCATTAATGAAATATGAAGCTGGAAAATAAATATGAATTGAAATAGATTGCATACATACTAGTAAAGCACATCAAGAGAAAAAATGAGAATGAAATGTCAGCCATTTCAAATGCTGAAGGATGTTCAACTACAGTGTCACTGAATGCTGCTGGTAGAAATACTGTGTGTAATGTCATTTACATTTGGGTGGAGCTTTAAAATCTAATATTATATTAAGATTTATTGGACTGGTGAGTGGCTACAAACTGAATATTTTCCACTAGTTTTGTGGCTTTTAAGAATCTGTAAATTACTTTGGCCCTTTCAGTAACATTCATCCAATGATTATACATCTTACTTTCATACTTTCGTTACTTTCATATTTTTTGAGTGTTTATTTTCTTTATATTGGTACAAATTATGCATTACTTGGTGATAAATGATGTTTTACTTCATTATAAGGCTTTTTTATGGGATTTTGTTGTGCAAGCTGAATTAATGTCTATAATGCCATTATGACATTTGAAAACCTTTTGTGTTTCTGTGAAAATCAGACTGTTAAGGAAAACAATCTGAAAATTTTTAATTTGTAATATGATGATGATGTTTTTGTACAGGGAGTCTGTTGGTGTCTGTCACTGTGTTTGTCTGGCACAATAATACACAGCTGTGTCTTCAGCTTTCATATTCTTTCCTTGCAGTGTTATTGTGTTACTGGAAGTGTCTCTGGTGATACTGAATTTGTTTCTCAGTGAATCCTTGTAGAATAACCTTCCACCACTCCAGATCACTCCAATCCACTCCAGAGCTTTTCCTGCAGGCTGACGAATCCAGGCTGTATACTCACTTGTAACTGAATATGAGACTTTACAGTTGATAGTGAGAGTGGCATCAGGACGGACAGTCAGAGACTCAGGCTGAGTATGAAATCAAATAATATCTGTTAATAAGAAATCATGACGTTTAACAAGCTTTTTAGCAACAACATGATGTATCACACAGAAAGTAAACTAAACTTACAGGATATCACTGCCAGAAGCAATACTAAAGATGAAGAGATCATGGTTTGTTTCACAGCACAGTTTGAATGAACTGAAGTGATTCTTCACTCCCTCTAGTGATCAGATGAATGTATAAACTGACTCATGCCTGCTGTTTAAATATGCAACAGGACATTTACATAATCATACAGAGCTACTAATCAAATCTAAAAAAAGATTAAGTTTGTTATTATGTTAGGGTTCATTAGAGAATTGTATAACATGTTTTGTTTAGATCGTTTTTCCAGTGGGCATGAATTGATTTTACATATTTTTTGCATCTTTTCTAATTCTTTATGAGGGCTTGATATTACTGATATAATGTACTGAGTAGTTCAGTAAGCATGTTTCTACTGTACATGCATCAGACGGTTTAAAGGCCTCTAATAATGTTGCAAACTTATGCACAGTGCTCAAAAATATGATATAATGAAATATGATATAATTCACTTTTGTATTTGTGTATGAGGATTTCTTGACTTTTTTTTCAAGATGTTTTAGAGCAGAGCTGCTTGTGTTTTTTCTCTGTGTTCATTTTTTTGCATCATAAGACACTGTTGTGTCTTTCATTGTCATATTCTGTCCTTGTAGAGTTATTTGGCTGCTGTAAGAGTCTCTGGTAACTTAAAAATCAGCTTTTTAGTTTGTCAAGTGTAAAGTCTGTAACCACTACCACAAATCTACACATCAAAAGACACATGTTGCGTTAAAGGAGTCAGATATATGCCTTTGTGCTGAGTATGTTTGAGCTTTTATGGTGAACTTAACTGCATACCACCGTCAGTGATTTTTTAATTTTTATTATTATTAATATTATTCTCTGCTGCCACCTGTTGACTTCTAGTAACAAGAGATAAAACAACCAGTGTGGTTTTTGTTCAGCTGTACAAGACCTTTGTGTCACTGTGATTCTCTTGCACAGAAATACATGGCTGAGTCTTCTGCTGTCGGACCTGATAGTTTCAGATACACCATACTCTTTGAATTATCTCTGGTGATTTCAGTTCGACCTTTAAAGGAGTCAGAGTGACTCTTTGACCTTTTATACCTAAAAAGATTGAAAAGACATTTCATTTGTAATCTGTGGTAACGCTTTAGATTACAACCCGCAAAGAATTACATAAGTAAACTGAATTTACGGTGTATGTTTCTGCAATTATAGTGTACCTATAAAGAACGTACATGTAGGTATAAGGGAATTAAATTTGGGTACGAGTAACAAACCAGATATGCAACATGCAAAGAACTACATAAGTATACTGAATTTACGGTGTATGTTTCTGTAATTATAGTGTACCTATTAGTACGTATGTGTAGGTATAAGAGAACAATAGGCTATGTTACGTTTTGGTAATTCGGGGGTAACAACCAGATATGCAACCTGCAAAGAACTGCGCAAGTAAACTGAAGTTACAGTGTATGTTTAGTATTTATATTGTACCTACGTGTAAGTATAAGGGAGCAATAGGTTACGTTTGGGTAATAAGGGGGTAGCAAACAGATATACAAATAATTTATAATGGAATTACTTAAAAACTTAACAGGTACCTGTTCTATTAAATCGTAAGTTTGGTGTATCTATACGTAAGCTTTTTAAAATTACTGGGAAAATATACTCTTGTTCCATGTAGTTACAGGGTAAGTGTGACATCTGCGGGCTGTAAATTAAAGTGGCGATTGTTACCCCCTTGTTCAAGGAAGTTACAGGGTAGGTACAATACATAAACACACAATCTGAAAATATATCTAAAAATATTTTTTATAGTCGCTAATCCCACTTCTACCTCTAAACCTAACGTTAACTATGACTGAACAGTAATAAAAATATAAAAAACAGGAAAGTGCAATCACAATCATTTATTTATTGCAAAAATGTCAACAGCCATACAAAAAAGTAATCCAAATAACGATGCGTTTGCAGCCGCAGTCCTCTCTGGCGGAATACAGTAGGTTTGAGGTGCGGTAGGATGAGAGCAGAATTTAAATTGTTAATCGCTGAAAATATTATCCAGATTATTGCCTTGATCCACTCCTCGAAGGCGCCCGCGCGTCATTCCAACACATCTCACCAGAAACACGGCATGTCGTAATCTGTGACGAATGCAGGCGAGAGCCAATGAACGTCCGATTTTCCTGTCGCAAAATGCACTTTAGCACGGGTTTGTGGCTGTTGCTGCTGGACTCGCTGCTAGAGATGGAGATGAAGATCGCCGGACAAAGCCTTGAATTTGGTTCTGGTCCTCGCAAATCGTATGGATTCTGAAGATCTGGGTTACAGCACACAAATAAAATTGTTTAATTTGTAATTATGATGCGTGTTCGGTGTATTTTATGGTTCTGTTGTTAGTCACAGCATGTTAGAGAAAACGCCTTTGTGTTCCACCACGGCAAACGAAGTTAATATTACATGAATGATTAAACGATTGCAGAAATATCATTTATTTTAAGGGTTTAACGTGTAGTCATGATAACATTATGTAGACCTATTCTTGGAAACGAGCTGGCAACAGAAATCACACAGAACAGAATGAAATGTTATAATTTCATATTAAGTAAACGTTAAATGTTTAGATGATGTAAATATGTCAGTATTGTACATTTAGTGTCTGTAAAAATGTCAATAAATGTACATTTTGTAGAACCACATTTTACGTCGCGTTGTTATATGTACTGTACCTACCCTGTAACTTCGTTGAACAAGAGGGGAACAATCGCCACTTTAATTTACAGCCCGCAGAGGGCACAATTACCCTGTAACTACATGGAACAAGAGTATATTTTCCCAGTAATTTTAAAAAGCTTACGTATAGATACACCAAACGTACGATTTAATAGAACAGGTACCTGTTAAGTTTTTTAAATTAATCCATTATAAATCATTTGTATATCTGTTTGCTACCCCCCTTATTACCCAAACGTAACATATTGTTCCCTTATACACCGGAATGAGAGTATAGTTCCTAGTCATAGCCTAGAAGATCAAAACTTTTGATTTTCCATAAGTCTTAGTACACAATGTAACTACAGAAGAGTAAAGTTTTATATAGGAAAAATAAAGTCATTATATATGGTCATTTTTGAGCGATTTGCTAACGGTCTAATAGGATTCAATGATCTATGCTAAGCCATGCTAAAAGTGCAAGACCGCAAGACCCGGAGATCAGTTGAATGGATTCGAAAACGGTAAAACTCTTACTCTAGGGGAGTTGAACAATGAGCTTATTTTCATAAAAAGTGGAGTGTTCTTAAGAACAAAATGACAAACAATTACAAGTGTTAAAAATTTATTTTATTACTTAAAATTCAAAAAATATCTTTTTGTTTCTTTTATAGGAGTAGTACAGACTTATCTGAACATAGGATACAAATTAATAAAAACATTTTCTGGATTTTATTTCTGATATATCTATCTATCTGTCTATCTATCTATCTGTCTGTCTAGCAAAACATTTTATTTATTTTTAGATTGCTGATTAAATATTATGAATATATTAAAAACACTTATTTGTATTATGATGATGTTTTTGTACAGGGAGTCTGTTGGTGTCTGTCACTGTGTTTGTCTGGCACAATAATACACAGCTGTGTCTTCAGCTTTCATATTCTTTCCTTGCAGTGTTATTGTGTTACTGGAAGTGTCTCTGGTGATACTGAACTTGTTTCTCAGTGAATCCTTGTAGTATAAGCTTCCACCACTCAAGATCACTCCAATCCACTCCAGAGCTTTTCCTGCAGGCTGACGAATCCAGGCTGTTTCCTCACTTGTAACTGAATATGAGACTTTACAGTTGATAGTGAGAGTGGCATCAGGACGGACAGTCAGAGACTCAGGCTGAGTATGAAATCAAATAATATCTGTTAATAAGAAACCATGACGTTTAACAAGCTTTTTAGCAACAACATGATGTATCACACAGAAAGTAAACTAAACTTACAGGATATCACTGCCAGAAGCAACAGTAAAGATGAAGAGATCATGGTTTGTTTCACAGCACAGTTTGAATGAACTGAAGTGATTCTTCACTCCCTCTAGTGATCAGATGAATGTATAAACTGACTCATGTCTGCTGTTTAAATATGCAACAGACATTTACATAATCATACAGAGCTACTAATCAAATCTACTTGCTACAAAAATATTCATGTTAGAGTTCATATTATGTATTGCTCTCATTAGAGATGACATATCTTGTTTAGATCTTTTTCTCTTGTGGACATGAATGGATTATACATTTTCTTCACAATTATTTAAGGCTTGATATAACTAAGGTAAATCTTGGTAAATATGGGCCAGTATATCATCCATTAGGAAAAGATGTCTTTGTGAATAAATCATTTATTGCTTATATCAAAACATTCATGGCATTAAATTGAGAAATGCTGACTAGCTGAAAAAATGTTACTTTTTATATTTTATTTTACTTTGATTAAAATGTATTTCAAGTAATAATGATTTCTTTTATGGTTTTAGTTTTAGTTGACTGTAATAGCACTGATTCTGAAAGTATGGTTCTGTTGGACCTACATCAGAAAGACTATACATTATTAAATTATGTCAGCAATATGTTTTAATATGTTGTATTGATCCTTCAACATCCCTGATCTGCTAAAATCTGTTTTTCATGAAGGCAGAGAGTGCCCTCTATTGTAATATCAGCAGTATTCTCATCAAAGATTAATAATTTTGACTTTAACTTTTACTTTATAACTGACTGTACATAGCAAATAGTTACATGTAATCTAAAAATGTCCTTCATGTCATGTGGTAACTTCTAATGAATTGGTTATATATAAGTCAAAAATATTATTTAATCTGATTAAACCAAATTGATTGTACATTTAGGTTACATCAACAATGGAAATCACTTCTCAGACATTTGTTGGACTGTAAAACACTGATGTAATTAAGAGCCATTTTCGTAATCTTACAGTATGGGGGACTTTTTATTGCTTGTTTCATTCAAGATGTTTTTCAACAGAACTGCTTGTGTTTTGTATCACTGTGTTTTCTCTCTCTGGCGCAGTAATACACAGCTGTGTCCTCAGTCTGCATATTCTGTCCTCGTAGAGTCACTGTGCTGCTGGAAGTGTCTCTTGTAACTTGAAATCTACTTTTTAGTTTATCTCTGTAATATGTGTCACCACCACCACATATCACTCCAACCCATTCCAGAGCTTTTCCTGCAGGCTGTCGTATCCAGTGTGTCCAATAGCTGCTGTCAGGAGGAGGATGATCATTTGCATACAGTTCTGCATATGTCAGTATGTACAAATGTTCAGCATTTTATACACCTGAAAGGTTTTGTCAAGTAGCTACTTTGGCAATGTCATTATCATGTTCAAACAACGAGGAATTTGGAGATTATGTGACATTATACAGTGAACTTTATTTTATATAAGTATTTAATTTAATGAAAAAAATAATTACTGTAACGTATGGTTAGAAACAATGTGCACTGTTTAAAAATGTATATTTGTTGATTTCACTGTGAGAGTGATTTCATGCTTTTGAAAGAGAAATAAAGATGATCATTACATGTTTGATCACTTAAATTATACAGCATTATTCAATTATTTGAATTTGATTTGTCTATTTTTTGTGTATTTTTTCATTCCAGAATGAGTCTGCTACTGATACTGATACTGCCTGATGCTGTTCATTTAGTAATTATGTGATGCTGATTGTCACCTTGATTGTGGTTCCATAACGTGCAGTTAGGTCATGATCCCCTACAGGTTAAAAGATGGCCAGATCACAGCATTTCATACTTGTGTGCATAAGAAAAGCTCTTCAAGCACATAGAGGCAGTGTTGTATTGGAAACACTTGAAATTTAACATTTCATATTTTAATGGAAGCCTAACAATGTTTGAAAGTTCATTATAATTGAATATTTCCATGCAATGCAGTGCAGCTGATTAGTCAATATTCATCATCTGTGTGTGAATGAGGAAGTAGTTTTTGTATTGCTCTGACACTGAATTCATTCACTGTGACTCTCTTGCACAGTAATACACAGCAGTGTCTTCAGTCTTGAGGCTGTTCATCTGTAGGTACAGTTGACTGCTGGAATCATCTCTGGACACTGTGAACCTGCCCTGAACTGACTGGGAATAGAAGATCGGAGAACTAGCTGTGCTGATGTATGCAATCCACTCCAGTCCTTTTCCAGGGCTCTGTCTGATCCAGCTCAGATAGAGTCCACTGAAAGTAACTCCAGTTATTGTACATGTAAGTCTGTGAGATTCTCCTGGTTTTTTAACCACTGCTTCAGACTGAGTGAATGTCTGACATTCAATACCTGTGGAAAAAGAAACAATATTACATGCAATGAAGTATAATGTTACATTTTTGCACTATTGTTGTTTATGTAGTGACTTACGTGGTAAAACTGTTAGAATTACAAATATAAAAAACTTTTTGAACATGGTGTATGTTAAGTTTAAACCAGAAAGACAGTCTTTGTTTCCAGATTTCAGATGTGTGTTCAGATCACAAAGATGCACGTCACATTTAAAGAAGTAAGTTGATTTGCATATTCAAATCAGAGAAATGATGATATAAAATGACAGATATTTGGTCCAGATTAAGATGTTTTATGTTTGATCTATATAAACAGAACATTATTTTTCTACTTTTAGAGATAAATGTCATTATTGTGCATTGTATTACATTTATATTTATGTTCTTTAATACAACTGCTTTTCATTTTAATGTGAAATTCAAATAGGAACATAATAATTATCAATATAGCAGACATTTTCTAACTTCACAGTACAGTTTTGAAGGGCATAACCTGGAAAGTGTTTAAAACCACTGAAAATCAATTTAGCAAAATTCAGTAGAGGCCTACAATGGTATAAATTGAAGTGATAGATTAGTGTCATCTGTTGGTGTTTAATCAGTCAGCTCACATCTCTTATAAACCTCCTGGACTCACATCACACAGACAGAATAATCACTTCAGTTCATTGACTGACACAGATCTGTTGATGAAACCCTCAATGCTGATCAAACAGTGCTGGAAACTTTGAAAACACCTCTGAGACGACAGCAAAACAGCAACAAAATTGCTTTCTTCTTATGGGAAGAGAGCAAATGATGCAAAATATAATAGGTTTTAATGACTTTCTATTGAAAGTCTGATTATAGTGCATATTTTAGCTAATTGTTTTATTTATTTTATTAGGTAATTGTTGTTTTGGTGAACATCAGTAAATATCAGTTAAAAAATGAATCATGATGAATATTGTAATGTGAATATGTTTTTTTACAGGGAGTCTGTTGGCATCTGTCACTGTGTTTCTTTGGCACAATAATACACAGCTGTGTCTTCAGCTTTCATATTGTTTCCTTGCAGTGCTATTGTGTTACTGGAAGTGTCTCTGGTGATACTGAACTTGCTTTTCAGTGAATCCTTGTAGTCTAAGCTTCCACTACTCCAGATCAATCCAATCCACTCCAGAGCTTTTCCTGCAGGCTGACGAATCCAGGCTGTTTCCTCACTTGTAACTGAATATGAGACTTTACAGTTGATAGTGAGAGTGGCATCAGGACGGACAGTCAGAGACTCAGGCTGAGTGAGTTCATATGAATCAATACCTGTATCAAATCAAATTATACCAGAAAGCATGACTTTTAAAAACTGTTAACTTTTACCAACAACATGATGTATCACACAGAAAGTAAACTAAACTTACAGGATATCACTGCCAGAAGCAACACTAAAGATGAAGAGATCATGGTTTGTTTCACAGCACAGTTTGAATGAACTGAAGTGATTCTTCACTCCCTCTAGTGATCAGATGAATGTATAAACTGACTCATGTCTGCTGTTTAAATATGCAACAGGACATTTACATAATTATACAGAGCTACTGATCAAATTTACATGCTACAAAAAATATTCATGTTAGGGTTCATTATTTATTGCTCTCATTAGAGAATTTATGACATGTTTTTTTTAGATCATTTTCTTTAGTGGACATGCATTGATTTTACACTTGTGCACTAAATAAATGCTCAAGATGTTTTAGAGCAGAACTGCTTGTGGTTTTTCTCTCTGTTCATTTTTTCTCATCATAAGACACTGTTGTGTCCTTCATCATCATAGGTGGTGGCATGGGGTCTATGAGGGGTGGCAACACCAAAGCAAGCCCCCATGCATAGTTTTAGGGGATTTATATTCTGACATACACAGTTGTTTTCACAAATATTGCATTATCATTAAGTAATCATCTATACTGTTTAAAATGAAAAACAAATAACATTTTAATATCCATCATGGCACCAAGTCAATACACAACATATAAAACTTCAACAGGTTATAAATGTTTCTGAGCTTGTATCACTAAAAAAGACATGCGGTTTTATAAAAATTACATAGGCTAATATAAATCACATTTAGTGCAAGTTTAACAGCAACAAAAACATTTCAATTTCGTAACATTAGAAAGAAATACAATAATATCAAAGTGCTAAAACTGGATCAGTTTTGAAAACAATGTTTGATTCTCTGTTATTAACAGAGGTGGGAATGTCTGTAATCACCCACAACACACTATCAATCATCTACTCTAGCAACACCCCAGCAACTGCATAGCAAGAGCCTAGCAATGACCCAGAATATCCTAGCAACCAACTAGCAACACTTTAGCAAAAATTAGTTATGCTTTTAAACAAGACAAGACAAGCCAGCAAACAGTCTTTCAATCTAGTTATTACAGGTATTCTTAAATGCTTACACACAATTTAAATACACAAATGACTTTCCTGCCAGTGAACACTCATGAGATCAATACCCCTATTACAAAAAACAGATATAGATGTATAAATCAGAAACTTCTGAGAAAAAAAAAATCATTTTACCACTGTTAAGTAATCTTGCAGTAGATAAAGTACTGTATATGAATTGTATATGAAATTGGTATGCCACAATACCACAATACAGTCCAGAACAATAATAATAATAATAATAATAATAATAATAATAATAATAATTTAGCATCCTTTGCATCTTGAAGCTGTACATGTGCTACAGTTTACTGTACAGAGTGAAATTTCCATAATCATAAATGGTACTATATAGTATAAACGTACTGTATGTGTTAAGTATAAATTCCTGTGTTGATTCGTTCATTTCTCTCCTCTCTCCGTTGTTATGCAGAGATTCTGATTGGTGTGTCATCAGTTTTGCTAATTAACATAGTTGCTAATTAACATGTTGCTAATTAACATGCATTTTAACATAGTTTAACTCATTGTTAAACTTTTTGAGAAAAGTGTCTTTGTTTTGAGAACTGAATAAATGGTTCGGGAAAATGTGCCTACTAAAATCAGTTACATTGTTAATCGAGAAAACTGCAATATGACTAGATTCTTACCTCTGCTATCAGTTTCCGTGATTGGCATCTTCTTGTTGATTTCATGTTAATGTTTCGTCAGATTTGGCATAAAGCCCTATATCTATGCTTAAAGTGGAGCAAGCGGTCGGAGAATTGGATCATCAATTACGCGATGAATCTCAGACATATCCGGACGGGATTAGATTTCTCAAAGGACGAGTTAGCCAAGAAGCAGTAATTATTATCTGATTTATGAAGAAATGTAAAAATAATTTGTTAATGAACTGGGCCGCGCTTGTGTTTTTGACTCAAAAAGAACCGGTTCATAAGAGTCATTTGTTAATGAAGCGGACTACACAGGGTGCGCTGCGTGCGCGTGCAACCATCGTGAAAAGTTTATTGAAAGAAATGTTTTTGCCATTATTTTTCCTTAAACTGTCATAGCTGCTGCTGAAAAGTAGCATATGAAACACTGCTTACATTTATATTTTATTCTGTGATAATTCTGGGGCGGCAGAGCTTTTTCTTAGGGTGGCAGTTCCCACCCTGTGCCACCCCGGTAGATCCGCCCCTTAGTATGCATTTTAGTTTTTATTTATTCTCTGCTGCCACCTGTTGACACAACAGGAGATAAAACAGCCAGTGTTGTTTTTGTTCAGCTGTACAAGACCTTTGTGTCACTGTGATTCTCTTGTACAGAAATACACGGCTGAGTCTTCTGCTGTCGGACCTGATAGTTTCAGATACACCATACTCTTTGAATTATCTCTGGTGATTTCAGTTTGACCTTTGAAGGATTCAGAGTACTCATTGCCACTGGCATCACTGTAAACACGTCCCATCCACACAAGTGGTTTTCCATCTTGTTGTCTGATCCAGTGCATGCTACAGCAGTCAAAGCTGAACCCGGATCCTCTACAGGACAGAGTCAGAGTTTCTCCAGGCTTTTTCACAACTGTGCTTTCAATGGATTCCATACTTTGACATTTTATACCTAAAAAGAAGATTGAAAAGACTGATTTAATTTGTAATCTGTTTACTCTAGAACTGATAATAGACATGTAGGAAACTCACGTTGTAGGCTGAATGAGAGCAGCAGTAAACAGAGTGAATTCTTCATCTTGAAAGTGGTGATGTAACACTTCAGATCCAATCAGCAGCATATAAATACTGAACAGACATTCAGGGTTGTTTTGATTTGCATTGGGAGGGTCACAAGGTGCAATCGTGACTGAAAGACCAAACTATTTAAGAACAATATGACAAACCCGTACCAGTGTTTAGTGATGAAAAAATATATTTTATTGCTTAAAATTATACATATGCATCTTTTCATTTACTGTTATATGCCTGTTATATACAGAATTCTCTGTAAACGGGAAATAATAATTTTCTGAATTTTATTTCATGCTGTTTGCAGTGTCAGCTAGATAACATGTGTATCCTGTTGCTTGATAACTGAATCAAACAGAAAAAAATAAATAGTCTCATGTGGGAACAAGTGTTTCTGTTAAACAGTAACGATGTATTCATGTTTCCATCTTGATTCAAAAATGTTGAATTCACATCCTTATTATTTTTCGATCAGATAAATTAATCAATTCAACAATAACCAAATGTCATAAAACTTGCTTTGCTTCTTTATTACATGCTGAAAAGTTTCAGCAAAACATTAATCTCTGCTGTGTCTGAGAATATTTTCATTTATTTTAAACTCTTGAATGAAACAATGTAAATCTATGAATTTTACATCAGTGAACATTAACACTAAATAATTGAAATATGCATATATACAGATATACTATGTATAAGTATGTGTATTGTTTATAAAAAAATTTTGATTTGTTGAAAAGTTACATCTTTCAATCAGTTGTAAAATGAATGAAATGTTCAGTAATAATATGCCCTTATTTGTAATATGATGATGTTTTTGTACAGGGAGTCTGTTGGTGTCTGTCACTGTGTTTCTCTGGCACAATAATACACAGCTGTGTCTTCAGCTTTCATATTCTTTCCTTGCAGTGTTATTGTGTTACTGGAAGTGTCTCTGGTGATACTGAACTTGCTTTTCAGTGAATCCTTGTAGTATAAGCTTCCACCACTCCAGATATATCCAATCCACTCCAGAGCTTTTCCTGCAGGCTGACGAATCCAGGCTGTATAATCACTTGTAACTGAATATGAGACTTTACAGTTGATAGTGAGAGTGGCATCAGGACGGACAGTCAGAGACTCAGGCTGAGTGAGTTCATATGAATCAATACCTGTATCAAATCAAATAATAACTCTTAATAAGAAATCATGACATATAAAACTGTTAACAAGATTTTTAGGAACAAAATAATGTATCACACAGAAAGTAAACTAAACTTACAGGATATCACTGCCAGAAGCAACAGTAAAGATGAAGAGATCATGGTTTGTTTCACAGCACAGTTTGAATGAACTGAAGTGATTCTTCACTCCCTCTAGTGATCAGATGAATGTATAAACTGACTCATGTCTGCTGTTTAAATATGCGACATGACATTTACATAATCATAGCTAGCTGCTAGTTATTAATAACTTTACATCCATCACACTGTCCTGAACATTGTTTTAAACAAGGCTTTTAGTTTTGAATTAAATAAAGTTATTATTTACATGTATAAATCTATGACCAGAAAATGTAAACAGTTTGTGACTGTAATTAAAAAAAAATTCAACAACAGCTAAACACCTAGAAGTGACAAAAAATATAATTTATTGCTTATATCAAAACATTTATGGCATTAAAATTGTGAAATGTTGACTAGCTGAAATTTTTTTTACTTTTTTCTGTTTTATTTTACCTTGGTTAAAATGTATTTCAAGTAATAATGTTTTTTTTATGTTGACTGTAATAACACTGATTCTGGAAGTATGGTTCTGTTGGACCTACATCAGAAAGACTATAAATTATTAAATTATGTTACCAATATGTTTGCATTGATCCTTCAACATCCCTCATCTGCTAAAATCTGTTTTTCATGAAGGCAGAGAGTGCCCTCTATTGTAATATCAGCAGTATTCCCACCAAAGATTAACAACTTTGACTTTAACTTTCACTTTATTACTGACTATACATAGCAAACACTTATATGTAATCTAAATTGTCCTTCATATTATGTGGTAACTTCTAATGAATTGGTTATATTCAAGTCAAAAATATTATTTAATCTGATTAAACCAAATTGATTTAATCAGATTTTTTTGATGTATAATTTTATTGATGTAAACATTTAGGTTACATCAATAAAGTTTGCAGATCATTTCTCAGACATTTATTGGACTGTAAACCACTGATGTAGTAAGAGTCATTTTCATATTCTTACAGTGTGTATGGGGGACTTTTTATTGCTTGTTTCATTCAAGATGTTTTTGAGCAGAACTGCTTGTGTTTTGTATCACTATGTTTTCTCTCTCTGGCGCAGTAATACACAGCTGTGTCCTCAGTCTGCATATTCTGTCCTCGCAGAGTCATTGTGTTACTGGAAGTGTCTCTAGTAACTTGAAATCTACTTTTCAGTTTATCACTGTAATATGTGTCACCACTACCACATATCTCTCCAACCCATTCCAGAGCTTTTCCTGCAGGTTGTCGTATCCAGTGAGTGCAGTAGCTGCTGTCAGTCACTGAATATCCAGAGATTTTACAGGACAGTGTCAAAGCCTGACCAGGACTTAAGACGAGAGATTCAGTCTGGGTCAATTCAACACAGTGGACACCTGATGGGAAAAATATGTTTAAAATATGGTCATGTTACAAATATCATTTTGTATAACCATAGTATTTTTCTTATGAATTATTTTTTTAAGCTATGAAGACTTACGAGAAGCAGCTGCGAGCAGCAGCAACAACCAGAGAGATGAGGAGATCATGATTTGAGATGTGTGAGAACAAGCGCTTCTTTTTGTCTTAATATTCAAGTAAAGAGGGGGACGAGGAATATTTGCATGCAGATCTGCATATGCAACCCACTAAATATGATTTAAGATTGTGTATGAACAGTGCAGTGTTGGGTTGTTTTTTTCAATATCATTCAGGGCAGATATATCAGTGATCATTTAAACTTTATCAGCAACAAATGAACATTCTATATGATTCATAGATAAAGTAATCAGTAAATTGTTATCATTTAAATGTGTCATAATGTATTAATCACCTGATAATTTATTTTTTTACTAATAGTGTAAATTCATGTGTTAATTACCACAGTGGGTTGAAGCCACACATTTCATCTTCCAGTTGTCTGCATTAATTAATCATTAGCTAATGATTTGCAAAGTTATCATTATGTTATGACTTTACTTGTTGAGGCACAGAACTATTAACTAATTGTTAAGTAATATGTCATTGTGGTTATGGATTCAGAATTTGTTAGTTAGTCATGTGCCTCAACATGTAAAGTCATAACATAATTACATCTTTGCAAATCATTTGGTAATAATTAATTAAAGCAGACAGCTGGAAGTTAAAATGCATGGCTCCAACTCATTGAGGCACATGACTAACTATTCTATATCCATAACCACAATGACATATTACTTAACAATTAGTTAATAGTCATGTGCCTTAACAAGTAAAGTCATAACATAATGATACATTTGCAAATTATTAGCTAATGAGTATTTAAAGCATACAACTGGAAGTTGAAGTGCATAGTTTTGACCACTGTAGTAATTAACATATGAATTTACATCATTAGTTAATAAAATAAGTTATTAGTGAATTAATACATTATGACACATTTAACTAATAACAATTATTTAATCTATGAATCATCTAAAATGTTCATTTGTTGCTGATGTAGTAGTCATTGATAAATGTTTTAGTTCTTCATGAATTATACATTAACTCATGATTATCTGTGCATTAATTAATTAAGCATGAATTAATGCATATTTGTGCACACGTATTGTAAAGTGTTACAGATGTTTTTGTACAGGTAAGGTGTTGGTGTCTGTCACTGTGTTTCTCTGGCACAATAATACACAGCTGTGTCTTCAGCTTTCATATTGTTTCCTTGCAGTGTTATTGTGCTACTGGAAGTGTCTCTGGTGATACTGAACTTGCTTTTCAGTGAATCCTTGTAGTATAAGCTTCCATCACTCCAGATCCTTCCAATCCACTCCAGAGCTTTTCCTGCAGGCTGACGAATCCAGGTTGTTTCCTCCTTTGTAACTGAATATGAGACTTTACAGTTGATAGTGAGAGTGGCATCAGGACGGACAGTCAGAGACTCGTTAATAAAAGAGCATGACATTGAAAAAATGTTAACAAGCTTTTTAGCAACAACATGATGTACCTTAAACAAAACTGAAAATCATTAAGAAGACATTTGTCTCAAAATATATGCATTCATTTTAGCGATTCTCATTTGCTACTTAAAACTACAATATTTATTATTAAAAAAAAACATTAAATATTAGATCAAGTATAAGCACAGAATCAACTTTGCTGCCCACGATTGCATCAAGTATCAGACATATTTGCCTGTGCATCCTGAAAAGTGAATGTTTTAGAAACTGCTACACCACGTTTTTGTGCCATCAACTGGTTTAGAGGAAAATAACATCAAAGGCGCCTTTTACCCCGTTGTACCCTATCATTCCATTATTTGAATCTGATTTGTCTTTTTTGAATTTGATTTGTTTTTTGTGTATTTCCTCATTCCAGAATGAGTCTGTGTATTAATTGGTGGGGATTTTGCAGTGACTCTTTCTGCAGGGTAAATCGTTACACCAGTAGGTGGCGACAAGTGACTGTGTTTATAAGTGAATCATTGAGTCATTCATCAAACCGATTTATTAAAAACCCCTCATTCATTCAGTATTCATGAAATAAATGCCACTGTGGTAGAGAAGTGATGGTTCATTTTGCCTTGGCATCATTTGGAGCTATTTTCGTTGATGGAGCAACTGGCAACACTGTGTTTAAAAGGCAAGTTACTCAATATTAACTTAATATTTATCAAATTGCTGTATAAAACTCTTTTGTTATGAATATAACTATGGCTGTGATAATGTGTGTCTTCGTTCCTATGGCTGAATCTCAGCTCGACTCTACTGATTACAGCCCTCCTGTTCATGTGATACAGTTCAGTTAGTAATTATGTGATGCTGATTGTCACCTTGATTGTGGTTCAGTAACATGATCAGGTCATGATCCTCTGCAGGTTAATGAATGGCCGGATCACAGCATTTCACAGTTTTCATGGATGCATGCACAGTGTTGTATTGGAAACACTTATAATTTAACATGGTATATTTTATTTACAACCTAACAATGTTAGAAAGTTCATTATAATTGAATATGTCCATGCAATGCAGTGCAGCTGATTAGTCAATATTCATCATCTGTATGTGAATGAGGAAGTAGTTTTTGTATTGCTTTGACACTGAATTCATTCACAGTAAAACTGTAGCGCAGTAATACACAGCAGTGTCTTCAGTCTTGAGGCTGTTCATCTGTAGGTACAGTTGACTGCTGGAATCATCTCTGGACACTGTGAACCTGCCCTGAACTGACTGGGAATAGTAGATTGGAGAACTGCCTGTGTTGATGTATGCAATCCACTCCAGTCCTTTTCCAGGGCTCTGTCTGATCCAGCCCAGATAGAGATTTCTGAAAGTAACTCCAGTTATTGTACATGTAAGTCTGTGAGATTCTCCTGTTTTTTTAACCACTGCTTCAGACTGAGTGAATGTCTGACATTCAAAACCTGTGGAAAAAGAAACAATATTACATAATGAAGTATAATGTTATATTTTTGCACTATTGTTGTTTATGTAGTGACTTACGTGGTAAAACTGTTAGAATTACAAATATAAAAAACATTTTGAACATGGTGTATATTAAGTTTAAACCAGAAAGACAGTCTTTGTTTCCAGATTTCAGATGTCTGTTCAGATCACAAAGATGCACGTCACATTTAAAGAAGTAAGTTGATTTGCATATTCAAATCAGAGAAATGATGATATAAAATGACAGATATTTCATCCAGATTAAGATATTTAATGTTTGATCTATATAAACAGAACATTATTTAACAGAGCAGCTCCCGAGGCGAGGGCCTTGGCGACGACGAGGTCGTCCGCGTGGTCTGGGCGCGGGTCTCCCTGGGTTTCTTTGATGGAAGTCCTCAATTAGGGAGGGATCCAGAATATCCTGAGCGTTGACCCAGGATTGCTCCTCTGGACCGTACCCCTCCCAATCCACCAGGTATTGCATGACACGACCCCGGCGCCTGGAGTCCAAGATTTCGTGGACCCGGTAGGCCTCCTCGCATTCTATGATTAGAGGAGGGGTCTCTGTCTCCGCGGCCTCGTCCTGGTCCCTCTCCCCGTCCGGAGCACCAGCGGGTTTCAACAAGGATACATGGAAAGTGGGAGAAATACGGTAGTTAGTGGGTAACTCTAAACGGAATGACACTGGAGTAATTTGTTTGATGATTTTGAAAGGACCCACGTACCTGGGACTGAGTTTCTTGCTAGGAAGGTGCAGCCGAAGGTCCCGAGACGAAAGCCAGACCCACTGTCCGGGCTGGTAGGCTGGGTTGGCGCGCCGTCTGCGATCTGCTTGGGTGGTGGTGCGGCGAACGGCCTGTTGCAGATGGACGTGCGCAGCGTCCCAGGTGTCCTCGCTACGGCTTAGCCAATGGTCAACGGTTGGTAGGTTGCTTGGCTCCCCGGTCCATGGGAATAAAGGCGGTTGATATCCTAAGATGCACTTGAAGGGGGTGAGACCAGTGGCAGGTTTTCTAAGTGAGTTTTGGGCATATTCTGCCCACACTACGTATTTGCTCCAGTCACTTTGGTTGGCGTGGCAGTATTTTCTAAGGAAACGAGTGAGTTCTTGATTAAGTCTCTCGGCTTGGCCGTTGGATTGAGGGTGGTACCCGAAAGTCAGGCTCACATTGATGTTGAGTTGTTTGCAGAAAGCGTGCCAGACCCGAGAGGTGAACAGAGGTCCCCTGTCCGAGACAATGTCCTCCGGAATGCCGAAGACCCGGAAGACCTGATGTACCATAACCTCCGCGGTCTCCCAGGCCGTGGGTAGCTTGGTTAAGGGGATGATTCGGCAGGCTTTGGAGAACCGGTCGACAACGGTAAGGATTGTGGTGTAGTTCTGAGAGAGGGGAAGATCCGTAATGAAATCTATGGCGATATGAGACCATGGGCGATGAGGAACTGGCAGGGGTTGGAGTAAGCCGGCAGGTCTCTGGTGGGACGATTTGGCAATGTTACAGGTTCTGCATTGAGTCACGAACCGAAAGATGTCCTGAGTAAGTGCCGGCCACCAGAAGCGGTTCTTGGTTACAGTAGTTCGAGGGTGGCGGTGATCCCAGGATGCCCTGCGCCGGGGGAATCGTGAATCCAGTGAAGCAGGCGTGTGCGGAGTGTTTCGGGCACATATTCGCGATCTTGAGGACAGTTTGGAGGCGGTGGTTCTGTTACCTGAGCTTCCCTGATCTCAGTCATGATGTCCCAGCGGACCGGGGCTAGAAGTAGAGAGGGCGGAATTATGGGATCGGGAGTGAGTTCTTGTTGTTGAGCGTCGTGGATACGGGAGAGAGCATCTGCCTTGCTGTTCTTGGAGCCGGGGCGGTAGGTGATTCTGAACTCAATCCTGGCAAAGAACAGTGACCAGCGAGCCTGGCGGGAGTTTAGCCGTTTTGCTGAGCGGATGTATTCCAGGTTGCGGTGGTCCGTGAGAACTAAGAAGGGAACCTTGGAACCTTCCAACCAATGCCTCCATTCGAGCAGAGCCTCCTTGAGAGCTAACAGTTCTCGATCGCCCACATCATAGTTGCGTTCGGCGGCAGAGAGTTAACGAGAAAAGAATGCGCACGGAAACATCTTCGGTGGCTCTCCGTGTCGCTGCGACAGGACCGCCCCCATGCCACTGTTTGAAGCGTCCACCTCCACGATGAATTCCAGCTAGGGGTTGGGGTGTCGCAAGATGGGACTGGTCGTGAAACGTTCTTTCAGTTCCTTGAAGGCCTGCTCACTCTCTGACGTCCATTTCAGCGTTCGGGTTCTTCCTCGTATCATTGAGGTCAGGGGGGCGGCGATCTGACTGAAGCCCCGGATAAATCTCCTGTAAAAGTTGGCGAAACCCAGGAACCTCTGGAGCTCCTTGACGGTTCGTGGTCTCGGCCAGCTGACGACAGATGACACCTTCTTCTCGTCCATAGCGACCCCATCTTGGCTGATTATGTACCCCAGGAAGGCGATCTTGGTCTGATGAAATTCACACTTGGGTAATTTGGCGTATAACTGGTGCTTAATCAGGCGTTGGAGCACTGCTCTGACCTGTTGGATGTGAGTTTCCAAGTTCTCTGAATAAATCAGGATGTCATCCATGTAGACAATGAGGTGTCTGTGGAGCATGTCTCTGAAGATCTCATTGACGAAGGCCTGGAAGACGGACGGACTGTTCGATAGGCCGAAGGGCATCACCAGATACTCGTAGTGTCCATTGGTGGTCGAGAACACCGTCTTCCACTCGTCTCCCGCCTTGATGCGAATCAAGTTGTAAGCACTTCTAAGGTCGAGTTTGGTGAAGTACTTCGCAGTGCGTAACTGCTCCAGGGCTGCTGGTACCAGAGGAAGAGGGTAGCGGTACTTGATTGTGACCTCGTTTAGGCTCCGATAGTCGATGCAGGGTCTCAAACTGCCGTCTTTCTTTTTCACGAAGAAAAAACCCGCCGAGGCGGGCGAGGTAGATGGTCTGATGAATCCTTTAGCTAGCTCCTCACTGATGTAACGTTCCATGGCTTCTGTCTCGGGTTGCGAGTGGGGAAACACCCGCCCCCTGGTGGGCATGGCTCCAGGTTGTAGCTCAATGGAACAATCGTAGGGTCGGTGTGGTGGTAGATGTGAGGCTTTTTCCTCGCTAAAGGCTTCCAAAAGGTCCTGGTAGCAGGAGGGTAGAAGTGTGGTGGAGCTGAGGCCGGTCTGGCGGAACGGGACGGCTCGGGGACGGCGAACGACTCTCTGCAGGCACTGAGCGTGACATTCCGGTGACCAGTGGAGGATTTGCGGGTGTGTCCAGGAGATGTTAGGGTTGTGTTGTCTTAGCCAGGGCAGGCCTAAGATGATGGGGTGGTTGGGTGAGGTTATGGCGAAGTCGTTTGGAGTGAAGAAAGCTGACTTGCAGTTCCAGCTCCTTGGAAACGGCCTCCACTTTCCCCGAGCCGAGAGCCCGTCCGTCTAGCGCTGTGACCGCCACATCGTTACATGCAATGAGAGGAACACAAGCACTTTTAGCAAACGATATATCAATAAAGTTCCCCGCCGCCCCTGAATCGATGAGAGCTACGGTTTGTGTAGTCTGGTGATTGCAGATTAAAATCACTTCTAGTTCAAAGGTATCTGAGAGGGAATCGGAACTCACCCGTGCAGTGTCTGGTCAATGAGGACGGATGGGACAGTTAGTCCGGAGGTGTCCTGCTTGCCCACAGTACAGACAGAGGTGATTCCGCACGCGCCGGTCCCTCTCCTCCGGAGTTAATCCTGTCGCTCCGATCTGCATAGGCTCGGACTCGGTAGTGACAGGTGACGGGGAAGTGAATCGAGTGGAGCGATATATTCGACGTGAGCGCATCAAATTGTCAGTTTTGATGGCCAGTTCCATATACTGACTCAGTGTCAGTCCCTCGTCCCTGCAGGCCAGCTCTGCCTGGAGTTCTCGGTTGAGCCCCTGTCGATAGAGAACCTTGAGCGGTGCCAGGTCCCAGCCCGTTTGAGCCGCTAGCGTGCGGAAGGTGAGCGTGTAGTCGGCTGCCGTGGACGAGCCCTGCCGTAGTGAAGTTAACTCCTCTCCCGGATCCCTTCCTCCTGCTGCATGTTCGAAAACCTCCCGAAACTGTGTGAGGAAATGAGCATACGACGGGAAAGTCATCTGGTTGCCCTCCCACATGGCGGTGGCCCAGTCCAGCGCTCTCCCGGTCAACAGTGAACAGATGAGTGAAACCTTACTGTCATCCATAGTGTAAAACTGTGGCTGTTGATGGATGTAGATAGTGCATTGGAGGAGAAAACCCTTACATTTTCCGGGAGCTCCGTCGTATTTCTCTGGCAGCGCCACTCGTGAGTTGATGGCCGGAACCGGGGTAGGCGGAGCCGGAGCAACCCCGGCAGGTGCAGCAGGTGTGCTGGGGCCTGGGTGGTCGTGACCAGAGTGAGGGCTTGCACCGAGCGAACCAGTTCCTCGGTGAGAGAAGTCAACTTTTCGAGTTGCTGCTGATGCGTGGCTACGAGTGATCCCTGGCGCGAGAGTTCGTGCGCGAGCTGAAAGACCGCTGCTGGATCCTGTGGCGCCGAAGTCTTCTGTAACGACTCGGAGGCTTGTGGATCCATCTGCAAGCGCTTTATTGACACAACGATCAAATTACAACGATAAACGGATGCAAGTCGGGGCAGGCAGCTAGTATCAAAACGAGAAGGCAGTTCAATGGTCGGGGCAGGCAGCTAGAATCCAAAACGAGAAGGCAGTCCAATGATCGGGGCAGGCAGCTAGAATCCAAAACGAGAAGGCAGTCCAATGGTCACAACAATAAATCCAAACAAGAGGGTAGAACGCTCAGAAATGCAGGCCGTAGCAAGTGCAAGACTTCGCATCCTAAGCGGGTGAAAGTCCTGCTTATAAAGGCTAGATAACAAGCTACACCTGTAGCGCGGATTAGTTCCGGTACGTGGGTCTAAAGCGTCCGGGTGGGAACTAATACTCGGGTGACGGTTCCCGCTGGTGACGGCCAGGAAGAGCCACAGAGGCGCGGTTCATTACAGCTGAAAACTTTTATCCCACCTCTGAGATGACAGCAAAACAGCAAAAAAAAATGTGCTTTCTTCTTATGGAAAAAGAGCAAATTATAGCTAATTATTTTGTTTATTTTATTAGGTAATTGTTGTTTTGGTGAACATCAGTAAATATCAGGTAAAAAATGGAACATGATAAATACTGTAATGTCAATATGATGATGTTTTTGTACAGGGAGTCTGTTGGCGTCTGTCACTGTGTTTGTCTGGCACAATAATACACAGCTGTGTCTTCAGCTTTCATATTGTTTCCTTGCAGTGTTATTGTGTTACTGGAAGTGTCTCTGGTGATACTGAACTTGCTTCTCAGTGAATCCTTGTAGAATAAGTCTCCATCACTTTCAATTAATCCAATCCACTCCAGAGCTTTTCCTGCAGGCTGACGAATCCAGCCTGTACCATAGCTTGTAACTGAATATGAGACTTTACAGTTGATAGTGAGAGTGGCATCAGGACGGACAGTCAGAGACTCAGGCTGAGTGAGTTCATTTGAATCAATACCTGTATCAAATCAAATTATACCAGAAAGCATGACTTTTAAAAACTGTTAACTTTTACCAACAAAATAATGTATCACACAGAAAGTAAAGTAAACTTACAGGATATCACTGCCAGAAGCAACAGTAAAGATGAAGAGATCATGGTTTGTTTCACAGCACAGTTTGAATGAACTGAAGTGATTCTTCACTCCCTCTAGTGATCAGATGAATGTATAAACTGACTCATGTCTGCTGTTTAAATATGCAGCAGGACATTTACATAATCATACAGAGCTACTAATCAAATCTACATGCAACAAAAAATATTCATGTTAGGGTTCATTATTTATTGCTCTCATTAGAGACTTTATGACATGTTTTGTTTAGATCATTTTCATTAGTGGACATGCATTGATTTGACATAATTTTGTTCTCCATCTTTTCTACTTATTTTTGAGGGCTTGATATAACTGATATACTGTATTGATAAAAAAAACAGTAGAAGTAGTTAAGAAAACATGTTTCTGTTGGACCTGCATCAGAAGGTTTAAAAGGCCTCTAACAATGTTGCAAACTTGTGCACTGAATAAATGCTCAAGATGTTTTATGTTTTAGAGCAGAACTGCTTGTGGTTTTTCTCTGTGTTCATTTTTTCTCATCATAAGACACTGTTATGTCCTTCATCATCATATTCTGTCCTATATATTTTGTTGACGTATGAGTCTGGTAACTTAGAAACTGCTTTTTAGTTTGTCACTGTAAAGTGTGTAACTGCTACCACAAATCTACACATTAAAAGACACATGTTGTGCTGCATAATGTTTGAGCTTTTATGGTGAACTTTACTGCATACCATCTCTAGGGATGGTAAATCATCTCAGGCTGAATTTTAGGGGTTTTTATATTATTCTCTGCTGCCACCTGTTGACACAACAGGAGATAAAACAGTCAGTGTGGTTTTTGTTCAGCTGAACAAGACCTTTGTGTCACTGTGATTCTCTTGCACAGAAATACATGGCTGAGTCTTCTGCTGTCAGACCTGATACTTTCAGATACACCATACTCTTTGAATTATCTCTGGTGATTTCAGTTCGACCTTTGAAGGTTTCAGCGTAGTCATAACGACTGCTGTCACTATAAACACGTCCCATCCACACAAGTGGTTTTCCAGCTTGTTGTCTGATCCAGTGCATGCTACAGCAGTCAAAGCTGAATCCGGATCCTCTACAGGACAGAGTCAGAGTTTCTCCAGGCTTTTTCACAACTGTGCTTTCAATGGACTTTGACATTTTATACCTAAAAGAAGATTGAAAAAACTGATTTAATTTGTAATCTGTTTACTCTAGAACTGATAATAGACATGTAGAAAACTCACGTTGTAGGCTGAATGAGAGCAGCAGTAAACAGAGTGAATTCTTCATCTTGAAAGTGGTGATGTAACACTTCAGATTCAATCAGCAGCACATAAATACTGAACAGATATATGTGTATTATTTATACAATTTTTGATTTGATGAAAAGTTACATTTTTCAATCAGTTATAAAATGAATGAAATGTTCAATAATATGCCCTTATTTGTATTATGATGATGTTTTTGTACAGGGGAGTCTGTTGGTGTCTGTCACTGTGTTTCTCTGGCACAATAATACACAGCTGTGTCTTCAGCTTTCACATTCTTTCCTTGCAGTGTTATTGTGTTACTGGAAGTGTCTCTGGTGATACTGAACTTGCTTTTCAGTGAATCCTTGTAGGCTAAGCCTCCATCACTCCAGATCCTTCCAATCCACTCCAGAGCTTTTCCTGCAGGCTGACGAATCCAGCCTGTACCATAGCTTGTAACTGAATATGAGACTTTACAGTTGATAGTGAGAGTGGCATCAGGACGGACAGTCAGAGACTCAGGCTGAGTGAGTTCATATGAATCAATACCTGTATCAAATCAAATTATACCAGAAAGCATGACTTTTAAAAACTGTTAACTTTTACCAACAAAATTATGTATCACACAGAAAGTAAAGTAAACTTACAGGATATCACTGCCAGAAGCAACAGTAAAGATGAAGAGATCATGGTTTGTTTCACAGCACAGTTTGAATGAACTGAAGTGATTCTTCACTCCCTCTAGTGATCAGATGAATGCATAAACTGACTCATGTCTGCTGTTTAAATATGCAACTGGACATTTACATAATCATACAGAGCTACAGTACTACTCAAATCTACATGCTCAAACAACAGTAATATTGGGATTACATGACAAGGCATCACACTTTCCTTTTAAATTGAATGAGGGCAAAATCCAACTGCATTCTTACATTTTTTTTTTTTTTACTTTTCTCATCTTATTATTTGCATAGGATGTTTAGAAAAACATTACCAACATTGGGTGTTTTTTCTCGTACCAGAGTTAAACACCAGAAATGACAAATGTACACTATGCCACAGAAGAACCTTTTTTGTCTAAATGGTTCCATAAAGAACCTTCAACATCTGAAGAACCTTTCTGTTTCACAAAATGGCGAAAGAAGCTTCTTATAAATAGATGGTTCTTTGAAGAACCTTTGGCTGAATGGCTGTTTGTGGAACCAAAAAATGGTTGTTCTATGGCATCGCTGTGAAGAACCTTTTAAAGCACCTTTATTTTTAAGAGTGTACTGTATATGTAACCTTTTTTCATGTTTTTTTACACTACAGATGAATATGTTTTATGTTATTACACATTAAATATAAAGCTGTTATTTATAACGTCATTGTTGACATTTCATCTGACAGCAACAACAGCAGTGATTCTATCAGCACTGGTTCTGTTGGACCTTCATCAGAAAGGCTTGCTTTGTGAAAAAAAAAGTGTTAGCAATATGTTTCATTGCTTAGCAATTAAAAAAAAAACATATTAATTCTTATTATATTTCAGATTTGCTCAAAAAAAAAAGCTTGTCATAATATCAGTAGTTTTTATGCATCAGAGATGAATAACTTTACAGCTTAAAAATTACTGGTAATCTAAAAATGTGATTTATGTGATAACTTCTACTGAAGTTTCCTACTGAATTCAAAAATATGATCTAATTTGATTAAACCTTGTTGACTGTATTAGGTTACACCAACAAAGTAAGTTCTTTGACATTTGTTGGGCTGTGAAACACTGATGTATAAAATTGCAATAAATAATAATATTTACAAAAAAAAATAATATCTTTAAAATGAGGTAAGAGTCATTTTTGTAGTCCCATAAGATGTAGAGTTGACTTTCTGTTGCTTGTTTAATTCAAGATGTTTTTGAGCAGAACTGCTTGTGTTTTGTATCACTGTGATCACTGTCAGTCAGTGAATATCCAGAGATTTTACAGGACAGTGTCAAAACCTGACCAGGACTTAAGACAAGAGAATCAGTCTGGGTCAGTTCAACACAGTGGACACCTGAGGGGAAAAATACGGCTGGACATGTTAGAGATATGTAACATTATGTATAACCATGTGTTATGTATAACCAAGTGTTTTTATAATGAAGTATCTCTAACGAAGCTATAAAGACTTACAGGAAACAGCTGCCAGCAGCAGCAACAACCAGAGAGATGAGGAGATCATGGTGTGAGACAAGTGAGAACAAGCTGCTTCTTTTCATCCTTATACTCAAATAAAGAGGAGGAGGAGAGATATTTGCATACAGTTCTGCATATGTCAGTATTATACATCTGAAAGGTTTTGTCAAGTCTGTGAATTTACTTTGACAATATAAGTAACTGTCAGTTATAGGTAAAGAACAGGTATGGATCACAGGTTTCCGCAGTTTGCATGAATAAGTTAAACAAAGCTCTTCAAGCACAGGCAGCGTTGTATTGGAAACACATGAAATTTAACATTGCATATTTTTAATTACAACATAGTTAGAATGTGCATTATAATTGAATATTTGCAAAACAATGTGTAGCCCCCTTATCCATTCACCACTGGAATCAAGATAAATGAACCTGATAAGGGCCTGAGTTAGAAATACTAACAGATCCTGTCGAGCTTCTTCTGAATGAAATGTACAACTAGGCCAGTAAATGAACAAAGGTCCCTTCGCTCAGCCAAGCAAAAAAAAATGAAGTCTGTGTTACCTCAATGATACACTATGAGCAGATTTTTCGTGTAGGTGCACATTGATTCAGTCTTCGGTTTAAAACGATGTGCCCAAAGCCAGAGGACCAGATGAGCTTACAGTACTCAAAGGGCTGTCTGGCGATGCATTGAATTTGTCATCCAGTGTTGCCATAGGACCTGTTGAGCTCACAGTACTCACATGCTGGTCATGTTGCTGGTCAAGGACCAGCATAAACCAGCAATGGACCAGCTTAAACCAGCATCAAAACATACCTAACCAGCATACGCTGTTTTTTCAGGTAGTAACCCTTCAGATCTTGATTAGCATGTTCAGGTGTGTTTGATTAGGGTTAAAGCAAAACTCTGCTGGGCTGTGGCTCTCCAGGACTGATGTTCGCCACCCCTGCTCGATATTCACCAAGGTGATAACAGAAATTTTCTTACTATAGGGAGACGAGAGGGTCTGTATTAGTTACTATGGGAGAAAGCATAACGGCTAACTTGGATCACATTTCCCTTAATAAACAATCACATTACAGCATTGACATCGTTGAATTTCAGTCAGAGTTATGCAACACTCAATCACCATTTATGGACACCATAGGAATGAATGAGAAGTGCCGTAAGCTGAATCCCTCCTGTTGCAAAAAGTCAGTGACTTGTCTTATAAAACTGCATTTCTATAAAACTCTAAAAATAGTTCAATCCAAAAGTATTGTTTAGTGTAAAACATGCTAAAGATTAGCAGATAGGCTGTCGAAACAGTAAATGATAAGCCGTTTCCTCTAAAAAGCTGTTTATTCAGTGTAGTGAAGTGTTTTAATAGTATTGATACCATCAAATGAATTTCAGCTGTAAATGATGAACATCAGTGAATATCAGTTGTGAAAACTTGATAATATTGTAATGTGAATATGTTTTTGTACAGGGAGTCTATTGGCATCTGTCACTGTGTTTCTCTTGCACAATAATACACAGCTGTGTCTTCAGCTTTCATATTCTTTCCTTGCAGTGTTATTGTGTCAGTAAAGATGAAGAGATCATGGTTTGTTTCACAGCACAGTTTGAATGAACTGAAGTGATTCTTCACTCCCTCTAGTGATCAGATGAATGTATAAACTGACTCATGTCTGCTGTTTAAATATGCAACAGGACATTTACATAATCATACTGAGCTACTAATCAAATCTACAGGCTACAAAAATATTCCTGTTAGGTTTCATATTATTTATTGATTAATTCTTTTTGATGGCTTGATATAACTGATATGCTGTATTGATAAAGAACATCTGACAGGAACAACAGCAAACAATGTAATATGATATGGTTTCTATGCACTTATATATATATGTATTTTTATTATTATTATTATTTTTTTATTAAAGATATTTTAAAGCTCAGCTGCTTGTGGGTTATCACTGTGTTTACTCTTGTGCATCATAAAACAATGTTGTGTCCTTCGTCATATTCTTTCCTTATAGAGTTTTTGCTGCTGTTGAGTCTCTGGTAACTTAAAATTTAGTTTGTCACTGTAACATGTGTAACCACTAATTAACCAAACTTTTAAAGAACACTATGAAAAACTATTACCAGTGTTAAATGATGAAAACTCAATTTTATTATTACATTCATGGGACACAAATTAAGAAAAATATTTTCTGCAATTTATTTTTGTACTTGTTGATTGTACATGTTGCATTTACACATTACATGATGTTGAATAGTTTCAGCAAAACATTCAGCCCTGCTGTGTATAAGTGAGCACATTGAATGTTACTGTTTTCAATCAACTGAAACAATATAATTCAATAAATATATCTATCTGCATACACCTGTGTGAATAAATGGTGCAGTCGCATAGTTTTGTTTCATTCACAGTATTTTGGCCTCTGCTGTCTCACTAAATGAGGATGTGAACATCGTCTCCATAACTGCTCGAGAGACACTTTATAAGCATTTGACCATTTTATTTTAGAAACTAGGTAAACTTAGGTAAACTTGAAGAAATTGTGACAAACATATAATACTTCAGTACAGTAGAATGTATGGCTAGTTAATGTAATACTACTACTACTATTATTGCTAATAATAATAATAATAATAATAATAATAACTATTATAATAAAACATTATTTTTTAAGGAATAATGACAGAATTTTCACAGAGATTTTGTTTTATGCTTTTCTTTTTATGCAAATAACTGTCTACATCTGATTTTCTGTCTCTCTGGATATTTTTGTGCATGCCTCTTGTTGATTTGTGTCACTGTGACTCTCGTGCGCAGTAATACACGGCTGTGTCTTCAGTCTGCATGTTCTGGCCTGTTATTGTCACAGTGCTGCTGGACGTGTCTCTGGAGATACTGAACTTGTTCTTTAGTTTTTCACTATAGTCTGTGCCTCCAGTACAACAAATTATTCCAATTCATTTCAGTCCTCCAGAAGCTTGTCGTATCCAGTGTGTGCAGTAGCTACAGCTAGACAATGAATAGCCTGAGACTTTACAGGAGAGACTTAAAGGTTGACTAGGCTTTAGTTGTTTAGTGTCTGGCTGAGTGAGTTCAATACTGTAGACACCTGGAGAAAGAAGCACGTGACTTCAAAACAATGTTTAACATGAAAATTAATAACAGCATGGTAGCATTTTCTTGTAGCATTCATTATTTTCATGGTCAGATTGGTCGGGAATTCCCTCATTAAAGCAACAAAGTGCAGATGTACGAACTCTGTAAGTAAGAGATTTATTTATCATTAAATATTCTATATAGATTATAAGAAGAGTTATGAGTGCTTAAACACTAGCTAGACAGACTGTGCTCATTTAACGTTAGTTCTTTCTCTTCTCGTTCTTTCATTGCGTGATTCAGTCTATAAAATGCATTTTCTCAAAATTCAGAACATGGCAGAAAATGTATATTTAAATCATTTCATATAGTTAATCAATATCACACGAAGAGTATATATGTATATATGTGTCCGGACAATTTTGTGAGCAGTGCGAGCAAGTTTCTGATGTGAATCCCATTTTAGAAAGTCTTTTCCCAGTGTAGTGTGTTCTGTGAAGAGTGTTATACTGTATGAGCTGAAGGTTGGCGTTTTTAGTCATAGAATAAATATTTTTACAAATTTGAGTCCAGAAGTCAGTATCAGGAGCAATAGAAGGTCTTTTGCCATTTGATTGTTGGTAAAGTTATGGTTTTATTTGAACTGGTTATAATTTTGTATAATTTGGAAAGTAATTTTTACAGGGAGGATATATTACTTAAATTTGCTACTGCGGAAGAAAGTTGAAGATTGATGGTTCTAATGTTGATTTTAAATAAAACAGCTGATTTAAGTCGCAAATAATTGAAGAATTGATTGTTTCCGATACCGTACTCCTGGACTAAGTAGGAAAATGAAACAAAGTTGTTAGACTGAAAAATGTGATTAATATGTATGATGCCTTTGTAGTAAAGGGGACTCATGTCACCAATGACGCTGTGATTTTTGGGTCACACGTCACTCAAGGTGCGGATGTGAGTATATCAGATGACCAGTTCCCACCTTGCTTGGTTCAATGCATCAGTCAAGGACTGTTAATTCGGCAATACCTTCAATAATTTGATAATTGCACTCTGGAGGGAGTTGGTCAACTGATTTATCTGAAAGTTTGGTGGTTTTGCTAGCTAGTAGAGCCTTGGATCATCGACACAAGGAAGACACAATTGTAATAAAATTAATGAAATTTATTAACAATAGATATGCAAGAGTAAATACAACAACTAGTGATAAAACCAATAAATGAATGCACTGCTAATAGATAATAGGTAACTACACATTAAAGAAAATATCAAATAAGTCATAAAACAAATAAATGGAGTGAATACAGAATGGCAGAATGCAATGCTGTTGAGCTGAATTTAGCAATGGAAGAGATTTCTATGGTAATGTTGCTTATGGAAAACCACTTAATGGCTCTGGTAGACTTAATGATAAATAACTGCTTATTTATCTTTGAACAAACAATATAGCTATCGTTTGTAATGCTGACCCCAAGTAAATGTTATCTAAACAGGTTAGAAAACATAGGCTGCAGGTATAAACTAAGCCAAGGTCTTTAGGAAAGAGGTTTGGTAAGTTTATAGTTACGTTCCACGTGGTCGGGTGATCAGTCCGGCGGCAGAGACGTCTTCCACTGGTGATGCAGATTGCGTACAGTGGGGAGGGCACAGAGATGCGTTCCGGTAGCCGTCGATGCGCTGACCTGGAGATTGCTGAACTTCTGTTGTGCCAAAGGGGTCCTTAGAGCATGGACCGGGCAGCTGGGTCAGATGGGTCTTCACAGGGTCCTTTGCAGCTGGGCTGCGTCGTCGAGGAGCTGTGTGTTTCAGGCAGTGTCTGTCTATGCGGAGGTCCTTTGCAGACTGGGCTGCGCTGCTTTCGGAGTGGCAAGAGTCAGACGGGGTCCATCACTGCTGGGTCCTTTGCAACTGAAGGGCAGCCGAATGCAATAAAGAAGGTTACTCAAGAGCTGAGCTGAACCTTAGCTGTCTTGAAGTCTCTTTCCTCGTCAGGCCAGAAACTCAGGACGTTGCATCTGTAAGTGTCCTTTCCCTCGCAGGATTGCAACTCAGAACACAGATGGTCTGTTACAGTCTCTCTGGATGAAAGACTCAGAACGTTGTTGATCTGCTGTTGCGTGTCGGAGACTCAGAACAAGGTGTGTCTTTTGGAAGGGTACATTTATCCCTTTCTGATGAGGAGGAGATTGGAATCTGGCGCCTCTCCATTCCAGGAATGTGATTGGCCACTTGTGTCAGTGGTGGCCATGGTGTTGCCCGCCCTAGTGTGGAACTTATTTGCATATAGTGGAGTACAAAGTTAAACAGTGTCTTTAACATTTTACCCATGCAATATTTCTTTACCAAACCTCTTTCAAATTGTTATGCACATCATGAGGAGCAAAAAGGGGTCCAAACATGATGGGAAACTGCTAAACAATCGCTCATTTATACCATAATATGTTATTAGGCCTGCTTCCGTGAACTGTTATGTTAACAGTCAATGGCCATCAACATAAACCGTACTTTATGTGAGGGTGACGTGAATACGGTTAGGGTTACGTCAATTTAAGGTCTCCAAACATAGGTATGAATGGATTTGAATGGATCTCTGTGGCCTTTCTTTGTTTTGGCCGCTGCTGTTGCATCCAGAGTTCAGAAGGAATTTTTATGGCAATCATTCCTAAACCTTAGGATTGGTGAGGGTCAACCCATAGTCCAATGAGAAGTCCTCTTTTAGGTGGTCATGGGTGCAGGAGGTCTCCCTCCCGGTCCTGCTAGAGGTGTCTGGCAGTTGTCATGGCATCTTATCTGATGTTTCTGAACATTTGTTTATTCTACTCCACCAAGATCCAATCACAGTGTGGCACATCTCCCTCCAAACCTGGCAGTTAGGAAGGGCTCTGCCATAAACTGATCCTTGGAATGCCATCTCGACTGTTGTTCACTACACCTTTTTCTACCCATTTATGGAAATTGAGTGCTTTTTTCATACTTGTGAAGTCAGGGTTGTTCCAGAGTGGGGTGAGGTTAGATGAGCCTGATTGGAGTTTGTTATTTGGTGATATTTCCACCAGGCTGTCAGGGCCAAAGCTATTGTCACGGCTTTAAAGCATGAGTGATGTTTAAAGGACTGACTGATATTTGATATTTTATAACTGGAAAGCAATACCATTGCCCATTGTGACTGCCCATCCAGTCACAATGGGCAATGGTAAACAAACTTGGCTTGTTGTCCTTAATGGAGGCTCAAACCCAAGGCTCGGCTTGAGCGCAGAGTTCGAACCACCACCATTTTTTTTTCTATTTTAACAATTTCAGTAGTTCTAAAACTTTTTACTGTACTGGACGTCTTCAGTCATTTTAATGTGCTGTTCAGTCTTTATACATTATCATTCAAATTATTATGATGTTGCTTATGAAGCAATATTGTGTTTCTGGCTGCTACTGTTAAACAACAAGATGACCTATAAATCTTATCTTCCACATATTGTAAAGAAAGAGCAAATGAGGGTGAAGTACTGCAAAAACTGATGATCGTTGAGTTTTATTGGTTTCTTTATTTTGGTACAAATTATTTTTAGTGATTAGACTGGGGAAAATTATCAGACTTAATTTGTAATATGATGATGATGTTTTTGTACAGGGAGTCTGTCGGTGTCTGTCACTGTGTTTGGCACAATAATACACAGCTGTGTCTTCAGCTTTCATATTCTTTCCTTGCAGTGTTATTGTGTTACTGGAAGTGTCTCTGGTGATACTGAACTTGTTTCTCAGAGAATCCTTGTAGAATAAGTCTCCATCACTTTCAATTAATCCAATCCACTCCAGAGCTTTTCCTGCAGGCTGACGAATCCAGGCTGTATGCTCACTTGTAACTGAATATGAGACTTTACAGTTGATAGTGAGAGTGGCATCAGGACGGACAGTCAGAGACTCAGGCTGAGTGAGTTCATATGAATCAATACCTGTATCAAAACAAATTATATCAGTTCATAAGAAAGCATGACATTTAAAAACCGTTAACAAGCCTTTTAGCAACAACATGATGTATCACACAGAAAGTAAAGTAAACTTACAGGATATCACTGCCAGAAGCAACAGTAAAGATGAAGAGATCATGGTTTGTTTCACAGCACAGTTTGAATGAACTGAAGTGATTCTTCACTCCCTCTAGTGATCAGATGAATGTATAAACTGACTCATGTCTGCTGTTTAAATATGCAACAGGACATTTACATAATCATACAGAGCTGTTAATGAACTTCACATGCATCACACTGTCCTGAACATTATTTAAAAAAAAAAAAAAAGCTTTTAGTTTTGAATTTAATAAAGTTATTATTTACATGAACAGAGTCTATGAGCAGAAAATGAAAACAGTTTGCAGACATTGTGACTGTAAGTAATTAATTTTTTTTAACATTTTTTTGAACACCTGGAAGTGACAAAAAAATAATTTATTGCTTATATTAAAATATTTATGGAATATATAAGAAATTAAGAAATATTGACTAACTGACAAAAAATATGTTTACTTTTCTCTGTTTTATTTTACTTTTGTTAAGATGTATTTTATTTCAAGTAAAATTTTTTATGGTTTTAGTTTTAGTTGACTGTAATAACACTGATTCTGAAAGTATGGTTCTGTTGGACCTACATCAGAAAGACTATACATTATTAAATTATGTTAGCAATATGTTTTAATATGTTGCATTAAGTCTTCAACATCTCTCATCTGCTAAAATCTATTTTTCATCATATGAAGGCAGAAAGTGCCCTCTTTTGTAATATCAGCAGTATTCCCACCAAAGATTAATAATTTTGACTTTAACTTTCACTTTATAGCTGACTATACATAGCAAATAGTTACATGTAATCTAAAATTGTCCTTCATGTGGTAAAGTCTAATGAACTGGTTGTATTCAAGTCAAAAATATTATTCAATCTGATTAAACTAAACTGACTGTACTATTAGGTGTCATCCATTCATTTCTCAGACATTTATTGGACTGTAAACCACTGATGTAGTAAGAGTAATTTTCATATTCTTACAGTAGGTATGGGGGACTTTTTATTGCTTGTTTTATTCAAGATGTTTTTGAGCAGAACTGCTTGTGTTTTGTATCACTGTGTGTGCTCTCTCTCCGGCACAGTAATACACAGCTGTGTCCTCAGTCTGCATATTCTGTCCTCGCAGAGTCACTGTGCTGCTGGAAGTGTCTCTTGTAATTTGAAATCTACTTTTCAGTTTATTACTGTAATATGTGTCACCACCACCACATATCGCTGCAACCCATTCCAGGGCTTTTCCTGCAGGCTGTCGTATCCAGTGAGTGCAGTAGCTGCTGTCAGTCAGTGAATATCCAGAGATTTTACAGGACAGTGTCAAAACCTGACCAGGACTTAAGACAAGAGATTCAGTCTGGGTCAGTTCAACACAGTGGACACCTGAGGGGAAAAAAAATATGGCCAGATATAATAGAGATATGACAACATTATGTTTAACCATGAAGTATCTCTATAGAAGCTACACGACTTACAGGAAACAGCTGCCAGCAGCAGCAACAACCAGAGAGATGAGGAGATCATGGTTTGAGACGTGTGAGAACAAGCTGCTTCTTCTTATCCTTATACTCAAATAAAGAGGAGGAGGAGGATCATTTGCATACCGTTCTGCATATGTCAGTATTATACATCTGAAAGGTTTTGTCAAGTCTGTGAATTTACTTTGACAATGTTAGTAACTGTCAGTGAACATATCCAACTGTCATCAGAGCTGGTGATCACATCCGCTCAAACAAGAATTTTGAGATTATGTGGCATTATACGATGAGCTTTACTATTTTAATGATGAAAAAGTAATTACTATAATATTTATGATTAGGAACCATGTGCACTGTTTAAAGCAGTTTGTTGATTCACTGTGAGAGTGATTTCATGCTTTCAGAAGAAAAATAAAGATGATCATTATATGTTTGATCTCCTAAATTATACAGTAATTCTTTCTGGGGTTTTTTTTTTATTTTTATTATTATTATTATTTGATTTGTCTATTTTTTGTGTATTTCCTCGTTCTAGAATAAGTCTGTGAATTTACTGGTGGGGTTTTACAGTGACTCTTTCTGCAAGGTAAATAGTTACGCCAGTAGGTGACTGAGTTGTTATGTTCCCAATCCCCAGTCTAGGATTGGGGCAGGAGTAACAAATAAACTAAAGCGTAAAAAGAACTACTGAAAAAAAAAAAGAATACTAAAACATGGAGGAATCATTCCAGTCCTCTGCCCCAGAAATACAATACAACGCTTAACTTAGTTTGAGCGCTTGGTAACACTTTATAATAATGTTAAGTTGTAAGTCATTTATAAGCAATTAGTTAATGATGAAATAATCATTTACAAAACATTTCTAAAAGATTACTTAGTGATATGCTAACAATTTGTGTATGTTTTGTTAATTCATTTACAAGTAATTTACAAGTAATTAGTTAATAATTAACTAATCATTTACAAAACATGACTATGCATTCATAAACGATTAATAAGTGATTGTTAGTATTTTCATCTATGCTTTGTAGATGAAGTTATAAATCATTTACCAGTGATTAGATAATGATGAACTAAAAATGTACAAAACATCACTATATGTTCACAAGTGATTAAGTAGTATGCTAATGATTTACAAATCAGTCATAAGTTATCTTAAAAAAAATAGCATATCATGAAATAATCAAACAGATCCTTAGTTAATGGTTAATAAGTTACTAGTTAATTTATTATTAGTCAATTATAAATAATTGAAATGTCAATCACTGAAATGTTTACCCTCCATTGAAGATCACATCATAAATAAATCATTTACAAATCTTTCTGCATCCCCTAATCTAAAGTGTAAACTATTCATCAGTTGTAAATGTTTTACTCATCATTCATAGATTTTCCTCACCAGCGTGTATACCCACACAACCTGTAACTTTTGTAAAGTTTGTAAGTTTGTAAAACATTTACAACTGATGAGTAGTTTACACTTTAGATTAGGGGATGCAGAAAGATTTGTAAATGATTCATTCATGTGTTTACACAACAGGTTTTGAATATTTGTTGTGTGTACTGCAATATAAAGGCTGACTGGAGAGGGTCAAGATGGTAAACACATGGAGTATTTTAGCGCTGTGCATCTGATGTGATCTTCAGTGGAGGGTAAAACTGGTTCACATTATCACTAGATCCCACACACTCCACACAGAACACAAGTCTGTGCTGATGAGAGAAAGGGTTTACACGTTTATTCACTTGACAGCAAATAATTTATTATTATTTAAAAAAATAGTTTTAGAATAATTGCATTTGTGTGCTTTTCAACATATCACTTATTAATCATTTATAAACACATAGTCATGTTTTGTAAATGATTAGTTCTTTATTAACTAATTACTTGTAAATGATCTTGTAATTGACTTTTAAATGAATTAACAAAACATACACAAATTGTTAGCATATCACTCATTAATTATTTGTCAATGTTTTGTAAATGATTATTTCATCATTAACTAATCACTTATAAATGACTTACTACTGAACATTATTATAAAGTGTTACCGAGTGGTTTTATTTAGTAATTCACAAAATAAACAGGGAAGCAACAGTCTTCAGGAGAGAGCCAGTCCAAAACAACAAACAAAACAGCAGCTAACTAATGGGAGGAGTACTAAATAACCTACCTGGGTAAAAGAAAAGAAATAAACAACAAAGGCTTTCCTCAACTCCCTCACTAACCCAAAAAAACAGGGAAAAATGTCAAGTACAAAATAAAATGGCACCCTCTCCCTACAGCTTCCAACCTAAGCTTAGAATAATCAAACAACAAAATTACAATACCTTCTAATACTTTAACAAATGAATATTAAATTAAAGTTGTACACACTGTGTGCAGTATACAACACTGCTGGTCAACCAGATTTCAATTAAAACTCTAAAGTTATAGTTCAACAGTTCAACTTTTCAAGAGAATGCACCACAATCTACATAAAGAAAAAGAATCGACACAATCGACACAAGAATCGACAGGGGAGAAGTGAACCTCACTCCACATTGCTTCTTTGCTCTTTTGTCTTCTTCTTTTGCCTCCTCTGCAGCACACTCTCTGATGAGCAACTGCCAAGCAAGCAGAGAGAGAGTGAAAGAGAGAGAGAGAGGGAGACAGAGAGAGAGAGAGAGCACACAGGGAAACACCACCACAACCAAAATGGGCAGGGAAAACACACCTTAGTCATTAATATTAATATTATACATCCTCAGGATGTAAAAGAGTGAATCATTAAGTCATTTATCAAACCAATTTATTAAAAACCCCTGATTCATTCAGGATTCAGGAACTAAATACCTCTGTGTTGCTTAGAGAAGTGATGGTTAATTGTGCCTTTTACTGGCAGCGATTAACTGGCAACACTGTGTCTAAAAGGCAGGTTACTCAACATTAACTTAATATTTATCAAACTGCTGTATAAAACTTTGTTTTGAATATAATTATGCGTTAACGTGCATCTTCATACCAATGGCTAAATCTCAGCTGGACTCTACTGATAACAACAGCCCTCTTGCTTGTGTGATACTGTTCAGTTAGTAATTACGTGATGCTGATTGTCACCTTGATTGTGGTTCAGTAACATGCAGGTAAGGAGCAGTTAGGGGCGGATCACAGCATTTCGAAGTATGCATAATTTAAGCAGCTCTTCAACAGTGTTGGGCACATACCTTTAAAAAAGTAATTAGTTATAGTTACTAGTTGCTTCTCACAAATAGTAACTGAGTTAGTAACTGAGTTACATCATTATAAAAGTAACTAATTACCAGGCAAAGTAACTATTGCTTTACTTAAAAAAAATTCTAATTTAATATAACTATAAAATAAATATAAAACATTGTACACTAATCTACACTATTTTAATGTTGTTGTGGGCAGTGTTGGGAATGTCACTTTGAAAAGTAATTAGTTATAGTTACTTGTTTCTTCTTACAAATAGTAACTGAGTTAGTAAAAGAGTTACGTCATTATAAAAGTAACTAATTACCAGGGAAAGTAACTATTGTGTTGCTTTAAAAAAATAAATAAATATATTAAATAACTTGGATGACCCCAATATTAAATATGTTAAATGAATGAAATTTTAATGAAATTAATTGCATTTTTAGTTTACTCACCAGACTAATATTAAATATCTGATATAATATTATAATTATAATTAGCATTCAACTTTAGCCATTAGAACTTTAGTAATTAGAATAACCATGTATGAATGCATGTTTGTCATGTTGACTGAACTTAGCACTGGTGGTGATATTGTTTGTAATTTAGTGTTTCTATGAACGTCTTGTTATTACCGCGAATTCTACTATTAATAACAATATTAAACACACTAAGGTTTAATGAGCTGCTGGGTTCATGAATATTAATCACGTTGTCTGCATTCGCTCTAACTTGATTTGCTGTAGTCAAAACAGGGACGATAACAGGTGAGCGCCAGCCAATGAGATGTTTGCACATTAGCTCCGCCTACTACCGGAGAAACCAGCAGTTCTTAAAAGCTGAAGAATTCCAAAGGAGGAAAATACAACAAAGAATATATTTTACACGTAGCGCATCCATTCTGCATGGTATAAGACTCTGTCGCTCTGTATCTATTTCTTTGCGTGTGTGTGAGACAAGGTGACGGCTAGTCGTGTGCCTTCACAATAGAGTTTACAGCTCATCAAATACAGGTACGCTGCGCATCCATTCAGATGAACTGAAAAATAAAATTATAATAATATTATAATAATTGATAGTAACGCCGAATTTATTGGCAGTAATGGTAACGGTGTTGTAACATAGGAAACAGTAATTCATTTGATTACTCGTTACTGAAAAACTAACGCCGTTTATTTATAACACCGTTATTCCCATCACTGCTCTTCAAGCACATAGAGGCAGTGTTGTATTTGAAACATTTGAAATTTAAAATTGCACATTTTTAATTACAACCCACATTGTTAGAATGTGCATTATAATTTAACATCCCTATGCAATGAAATGTGGCTGATTAGTCAATATTCATCATCTGTATGTGAATGAGGAAGTAGTTTTTGTATTGCTCTGACACTGAATTCATTCACTGTGACTCTCTTGCACAGTAATACACAGCAGTGTCTTCAGTCTTGAGGCTGTTCATCTGTAGGTACAGTTGACTGCTGGAATCATCTCTGGACACTGTGAACCTGCCCTGAACTGACTGGGAATAGTAGATCGGAGAACTGCCTGTGTCGATGTATGCAATCCACTCCAGTCCTTTTCCAGGGCTCTGTCTGATCCAGCTCAGATCGAGGCCACTGAAAGTAAATCCAGTTATTGTACATGTAAGTCTGTGAGATTCTCCTGGTTTTTTAACCACTGCTTCAGACTGAGTGAATGTCTGACATTCAATACCTGTGGAAAAAGAAACAATATTACATGCAATGAAGTATAATCTTACATTTTTGTACTATTGTTGTTTATGTAGTGACTTACATGGTAAAACTGTCAAAATTACAAATATAAAAAACATTTTTAACATGGTGTATGGTAAGTTTAAACCAGAAAGACAGTCTTTGTTTCCAGATTTCAGATGTGTGTTCAGATCACAAAGATGGACGTCACATTTAAAGAAGTAAGGTGATTTGCATATTCAAATCAGAGAAATGATGATATAAAATGACAGATATGTGGTGCAGATTAAGATGTTTTATGTTTGATCTATATAAACAGAATATTATTTTTCTACACATCCTTAAATAAGGAGGGGTCATGAAAGATTTGCCTCGTGGCCTGATATTGCAAATTTACCATTGGGAAATCCACTCTCTTCAGAAACAAAAGCATTTAGTCTGATTTGATTCTTTGCTTCATGCATTAATATTCGTCCCTACAGATAACTGCAGCATATTTCATAAAGAAAACTGCACTGCACAAGCAAAGGCTGCATGTTGCTTGAGAGCTAGTTTGAGTTCTGCTCATTTCTTGCTATTACCACTATAATATGCTTATCTAGAAATGATACATACACCACAGATATGAGATTATGTATGAAGCTACAAGCAACAGTATGAATTTACTTTTGTGCTAAACCAGCACTAGGCTTCAGATCAGCAGTGCATCCTGGAAAAATTAAGTTTTTATTGTTTTATTTTGAGAAGTTTAGAAGAAAGTATTGTGCGACTGTATGAGTCACTGTGTAGTTTCTGTGTGTGTAGTGGACGACTTCTTGTGTTGCACTGAACCCTACTGACACAGATGAGAACTGCAGTTTTAAACTATACTGTAAGTGTGTCTAGACCAGTTTTTGTACCATTGTCACACACCTTAGTGTCACTGTGCTTCTCTTGCACATAAATACACAGCTGAGTGCCTCTTCTGTCAGTCCAGACAGTTTCAGATACATCATGCTTTTTGAATCATCTCTGCTGATTTCAAGCCTCCCCTTAAAAGAATCTTCCTTATGTCCACTTCCAGAACTATAGCGCAGATCCATCCACACAAGTGATTTTCCAGCTTGTTGTCTGATCCAGTGCATGCTACAGCAGCCAAAGCTGAATCCGGATCCTCTACAGGACAGAGTCAGAGTTTCTCCAGGCTTTTTCACAACTGTGCTTTCAATAGACTCCATTGTTTGACATTGCAGGCCTGTAAAGAGAAAGTAGAATTTTTTTTAGAAAAAAAAATGTATCAATCAATCTATCTGTCTATCTATCTATCTATCTATCTATCTATCTATCTATACACACACACTTTATTAACTCACAGTTTAGATTGAACAAAATTAGTAATAAAGGTATATTCTTCATCTTGTGAGTGTTTATATGACTCTACAGCTTCACTCAGTTCAGCAGGATATAAATACTTGCAGCCTATCATAGATTATTTTGAATATGCATAATGAGGAAATGATGGAAGATCAGATGACCTTTTACACAAAGGCGATAACCAGAATCCAGTGTTTGCAGGGCGTATTAACATTCCAGTTTCTTTTACCTAGAATGTTTGTGAAATTAAATTTATCTCATAACATTTTTGAAGAACTAAAAAAAAAAAATAATGATGTTTATATTAATGCTTGATTAAATGTTGAGAAGGTATTTAAAAGAAAATGTGATTGTGTGAGTCACTGTGAAGTGAACTTTACTTGGATTCTACTGCAACCTACTGTCACAGATGAGAAATGCAGTTTTACACTGCAAGTGTGTTTGTGTAAACCTATTTTTCTATCATTTGCACACAGGTTTATGTAACTGTTTGTCTTGCACAGAAATACACAGCTGAATCCTCCTCTGCGAGTCTAGACAGTTTCAAATACACCATGTTTTTTAAATTGTCTCTAGTCATTTCCATTCATCCCTCAAAACTTTTGGCTTAGTCTTGTCCTCGTCCACTACCCCACACCTGGCCCATCCACACCAGTGCTCTTTCAGGCTGCTGTCTGACCAGTGTTGCACTGTATATATATCACCTTTAATTGTAGTTGCATTTATTAATGTTATCTATGTAGAATTCATTTGTGTATCAGTGCAATTTATTCACTAAGTGCTTTTTCTGCGGTATTTAAAAAGCTGTAAACAGTTTAATGCGCATACGCCACAGAGTACGCTGATGCGATACACCACAGATAGAGCTGTTTACCATTTAATTTAGTGTATATAGCATAGCGAGTTTGATTTCTTCTATTTATTTACCTGTTCAATTGTGTATTTGCTAAATATTCATCATGTATATTTGTATTTACTTTTCATTTTCTGTTTTATAGAAAAACCACACATACAAACCCTTGTTAATCACTGAGTTGTTGTGCTGACAAATAAACGGGTTACTCCCATATTTCAAACCTTTGACCCTGTGGTGGGTTTCGAACCTAACCAGCAATTTACATAAATGAGACTCTGCTACTAAAGCAAACTCATTTTTTTTTAATATTACTAAAACCCTGTATAAATATGTATAATAATATGTGAATAAATAATTAGGATAATTGTGTCAGATTTGTAATTGAATGAGGTCTGATCTGGAGTGTTGTGGTTCTGAAGTATAGTTGTAAGGAGGTGAAAAATATTCTAGGGATATGTAGTCTGTAAGCAAATTTTTCCAATGTGTTATGTGAATAGTGTTTTGGGATTTCCAGTTCAAGAAGATAGTTTTCTTGGCGATGGCTAAAGCTACAAGTAGTATCCTTTTGTTTGTTATTTCCTGACTGAGAGTTGATAGCAGTGTTCGAATTGAGGGACCCCCCATAACACCCCCAAAAAAATATACTTGGGGCGTCCCCTGGTTTTTCAATAAAAATAAAATACTTCATACATAAAACTAGTGAAAATTAAATGAAAAGATTGGATTGCTGTATTAAATTTAGACCTGCTCACGTTAAATCATATTTTATTTTTACGCGTTTTTACAGCGTTGCGCATTATAACCAATCACACACGACTGTGGTGAGTTTAGAGTGTAGTGGCCAATCAGAGGCGTTCAGAACAGTCATTGTGAAACCTGGAGTTTTGGTCAGATTTGAACAGATTGAAGCAACAAAGTGCAGATGTACGAACTCTGTAAGTAAGAGATTTATTTATCATTAATTATTCTATATAGATTATAAGAAGAGTTATAAGTGCTTAAACACTAGCTAGACTGACTGTGCTCATTTAACGTTAGTTCTTTCTCTTCTCGTTCTTTCATTGTGTGATTCAGTCTATAAAATGCATTTTCTCAAAATTCACGACATGGGGGCAGAAAATGTATATTTAAATAATTTCATATAGTTAATCAATATCACACGAAGAGTGCCTTTTTTGTTGCAAAAATCACAAGTGCGATATTGATTTTATACAACAGTTCAATAAACTATAAGTTCATATTAAGAGACTTACGTTTTAGACACCATATGGCCTATTTTTGCTCTATTTCGCCAACAAGAATCATTCCAAACATAGACACTGTTTTGCGTCTCTAAACAACATGAGGAGTTTCGTTCCTGAATGAATCAACCGTTTAATTGATTCGGTTCAATCACTGTGACTCGCTTATTAACTGTGACTTACTGACACCTACTGGCGGTTGTAATTCCATATTTAAAGCACCTTTTCATTTTTTTAAATAATTTTATTATTAAAACACTTTTCATGCGTTTGTAACTGCAGGTTAAATGCATTCATGTCCTGCATAAACAGTGGGTAAATGCCATTTCAGATGCAGCGTTTGTGTTTCCTCTATATTGATAAGATGAATTTTGTTGATAATGTTTGTATTTGTGTGATATTATGTTATTCTAAGTGACTTTGATGCAAATGATTTATATAAGGTTTATTTATTTTATTTTTTAGGGGGACCCTCAAGAGCTTTAACGCAATTCGAACACTGGTTGATAGATCACCCAGTAGACAGAGTAAGGGGTATAATGGGATTCAGTGACTTTTTTCCAAAAGTGTTTAATGGGTGGCCAGTGCCATGTGGCGTGGATATATGTGTCCGGACAATTTTGTGAGCAGTGCGAGCAAGTTTCTGATGTGAATCCCATTTTAGAAAGTCTTTTCCCAGTGTAGTGTGTTCTGTGAAGAGTGTTATACTGTATGAGCTGAAGGTTGGCGTTTTTAGTCATAGAATATTTTTACAAATTTGAGTCCAGAAGTCAGTATCAGGAGCAATAGAAAGGTCTTTTCCCATTTGATTTTGGTAAAGTTATGGTTTTATTTGAATTGTTTATAATTTTGTATAATTTGGAAAGTAATTTTTACAGGGAGGATATATTTATTAAATCTGCTACTGCGGAAGGAAGTTGAAGATTGATGGTTCTAATGTTGATTTTAAATAAAACAGCTGATTTAAGTCACAAATAATTGAAGAATTGATTGTTCCCAATACCGTACTCCTGGACTAAGTAGGAAAATGAAACAAAGTTGTTAGACTGAAAAATGTGATTAATATGTATGATGCCTTTTTCTACCCATCTACCCAGTCTGCATATTCTGTCCTTGTAGAGTCACTGTGTTACTGGAAGTGTCTCTTGTAATTTGAAATCTACTTTTCAGTTTATCACTGTAATATGTGCCACCATCACTACATATCTCTCCAACCCATTCCAGAGCTTTTCCTGCAGGCTGTCGTATCCAGTGAGTGCAGTAGCTGCTGTCAGTCAGTGAATATCCAGAGATTTTACAGGACAGTGTCAAAACCTGACCAGGACTTAAGACAAGAGATTCAGTCTGGGTCAGTTCAACACAGTGGACACCTGAGGGGAAAAATATGTCCAGACATGTTAGAGATATGACAACGTTATGTATAACCATGAGTGTTTTTAATATGAAGTATTGCTATAGAAGCTATAAAGACTTACGAGAAACAGCTGCCAGCAGCAGCAACAACCAGAGAGATGAGGAGATCATGGTTTGAGACGTGTGAGAACAAGCTGCTTCTTTTCATCCTTATACTTCTTATAAAGAGGAGAAGTAGGAATATTTACATAAAATTGCATATGCAAACTAGTAAATGAGTATCTACATATCATATTCTTATATATGATTTTGTATTGTGGGCTATATATACTGTATAAATATATATGTTTTTATTTACATTTCTTTCAGAAGCACTGACATTTAATGAAACTTTATTATATATATATATTTTTTTTTATTTACTTCAGGTCATTCATGGCATATATATCAGCAATCATGATGTTTAAATAGTATATTCTAGTTAAATCTAGGTGAATATGGGCCAGTATATCATCCATTAGGATCATCCATAATATTAAATTACCATAATATTTAGCTTGTAGTTTAATTTCCATTAAAAGTAATTTTTTACCCATTATATGGTTTAAGCCTCCACTCCACCTGAATTTTGAATTTGAATGAGAATGTTCACAAGTTCTATATTTTTTTTTCTATTTTAACAATTTCAGTAGTTCTAAAATGTACAATTCTTAATGTACCTTGACGTCTTCAGTCATTTTAATGTGCTGTTCAGTCTTTATACATTATCATTCAAATTATTATGATGTTGCTTATGAAGCAATATTGTGTTTCTGGCTAATGCTGTTAAACAACAAGATGACCTATAAATCTTATCTTCCACATATTGTAAAGAAAGAGCAAATGAGGGTGAAGTACTGCAAAAACTGATGATTGTTGAGTTTTATTGGTTTCTTTATTTTGGTGCAAATTATTTTTAGTGATTAGACTGGGGAAAATTATGAGACTTAATTTGTAATATGATGATGATGTTTTTGTACAGGGAGTCTGTTGGCGTCTGTCACTGTGTTTGTCTGGCACAATAATACACAGCTGTGTCTTCAGCTTTCATATTGTTTCCTTGCAGTGTTATTGTGTTACTGGAAGTGTCTCTGGTGATACTGAACTTGTTTCTCAGAGAATCCTTGTAGAATAACCTTCCATCACTCCAGATATATCCAACCCACTCCAGAGCTTTTCCTGCAGGCTGACGAATCCAGCCTGTACCATAGTCAGTAACTGAATATGAGACTTTACAGTTGATAGTGAGAGTGGCATCAGGACGGACAGTCAGAGACTCAGGCTGAGTGAGTTCATATGAATCAATACCTGTATCAAAACAAATTATTAATAAGGAAGCATGACATTTAAAAACTGTTAACAAGCCTTTTAGCAACAAAATAATGTATCACACAGAAAGTAAAGTAAACTTACAGGATATCACTGCCAGAAGCAACAGTAAAGATGAAGAGATCATGGTTTGTTTCACAGCACAGTTTGAATGAACTGAAGTGATTCTTCACTCCCTCTAGTGATCAGATGAATGTATAAACTGAAGATGAATGTATAAATGTATAAACTCATGTCTGCTGTTTAAATATGCAACAGGACATTTACATAATCATACAGAGCTGTTAATGAACTTCACATGCATCACACTGTCCTGAACATTATTTAAAAAAAAAAAAAAAAAAAAAAAAAAGCTTTTAGTTTTGAATTTAATAAAGTTATTATGTACATGAACAGAGTCTATGAGCAGAAAATGAAAACAGTTTACAGACATTGTGACTGTAAGTAATTACATTTTTTAACATCAGCTGAACACCTGGAAGTGACAAAAATATAATTTATTGCTTATATTAAAATATTTATGGAATATATATGAAATTGAGAAATATTGACTAGCTGACAAAAAATATGTTTACTTTTCTCTATTTTATTTTACTTTTGTTAAAATGTATTTTATTTCAAGTAACATTTTTTATGGTTTTAGTTTTAGTTGACTGTAATAACACTGATTCTGAAAGTATGGTTCTGTTGGACCTACATCAGAAAGACTATACATTATTAAATTATGTTAGCAATATGTTTTAATGTGTTGCATTATTTCTTCAACATCTCTCATCTGCTAAAATCTATTTTTCATCATATGAGGCAGAGAGTGCCCTCTATTGTAATATCAGCAGTATTCCCACCAAAGATTAATAATTTTGACTTTAACTTTCACTTTATAACTGACTATACATAGCAAATAGTTACATGTAATCTAAAATTGTCCTTCATGTGGTAAAGTCTAATGAACTGGTTGTATTCAAGTCAAAAATATTATTCAATCTGATTAAACTAAACTGACTGTACTATTAGGTGTCATCCATTAATTTCTCGGACATTTATTGGACTGTAAACCACTGATGTAATAAGAGTAATTTTCGTATTCTTACAGTAGGTATGGGGGACTTTTTATTGCTTGTTTCATTCAAGATGTTTTTGAGCAGAACTGCTTGTGTTTTGTATCACTGTGTGTGCTCTCTCTCCGGCGCAGTAATACACAGCTGTGTCCTCAGTCTGCATATTCTGTCCTCGCAGAGTCACTGTGCTGCTGGAAGTGTCTCTTGTAATTTGAAATCTACTTTTCAGTTTATTACTGTAATATGTGTCACCACCACCACATATCGCTGCAACCCATTCCAGAGCTTTTCCTGCAGGCTGACGAATGAAGTTAGTGCAGTAGCTGCTGTCAGTCAGTGAATATCCAGAGATTTTACAGGGCAGTGTCAAAACCTGACCAGGACTTAAGACAAGAGAATCGGTCTGGGTCAGTTCAACACAGTGGACACCTGAGGGGAAAAAAATATGGCCAGATATAATAGAGATATGACAACATTATGTTTAACCATGAAGTATCTCTATAGAAGCTACGAAGACTTACAGGAAACAGCTGCCAGCAGCAGCAACAACCAGAGAGATGGTTAACTGGTGGGGATTTTGCAGTGACTCTTTCTGCAGGGTAAATCATTATGCCAGTATGTGGCGACAAGTGATTGTGTTTATGAGTGAATCATTGAGTCATTTATCAAACCGATTTATTAAAAACCCCTGATTCATTCAGGATTCAGGAAGTAAATACCACTGTGTTGCTTAGAGAAGTGATGGTTAATTGTGCCTTGACTTAGATTGATGCTGTTTTTGTTAACGGAGCGATTAACTGGCAACACTGTGTCTAAAAGGCAAGTTACTCTATATTAACTTAATATTTATCAAACTGCTGTATAAAACTCTTTTGTTTTGAATATAATTATGACTGCGTTAATGTGCGTCTTCATACCAATGGCTAAATCTCAGCTGTACTTTACTGATAACAACAGCCCTCTTGCTTGTGTGATACTGTTCAGTTAGTAATTATGTGATGCTGATTGTCACCTTGATTGTGGTTCAGTAACATGCAGGTAATGAGCAGTTAGGTACAGACCACAGCATTTTAGAGTATGCATAAGTTAAGCACAGCTCTTCAAGCACATAGAGGCAGTGTTGTATTTGAAACATTTGAAATTTAAAGTTGCACATTTTAATTACAACCCACATTGTTAGAATGTGCATTATAATTTAACATCCCTATGCAATGAAATGTGGCTGATTAGTCAATATTCATCATCTGTATGTGAATGAGGAAGTAGTTTTTGTATTGCTTTGACACTGAACTCATTCACAGTGACTCTCTTACACAGTAATACACAGCAGTGTCTTCAGTCTTGAGGCTGTTCATCTGTAGGTACAGTTGACTGCTGGAATCAGCTCTGGACACTGTGAACCTGCCCTGAACTGACTGGGAATAGTAGATCGGAGAACTGCCTGTGCTGATGTATGCAATCCACTCCAGTCCTTTTCCAGGGCTCTGTCTGATCCAGTTCAGATAGAGACCGCTGAAAGTAACTCCAGTTATTGTACATATAAGTCTGTGAGATTCTCCTGGTTTTTTAACCACTGCTTCAGACTGAGTGAATGTCTGACATTCAATACCTGTGGAAAAAGAAACAATATTACATGCAATGAAGTATAATGTTACATTTTTTGCACTACTGTTGTTTATGTAGTGACTTACGTGGTAAAACTGTTAGAATTACAAATATGAGAAACTTTTTTAACATGGTGTATGGTAAGTTTAAACCAGAAAGACAGCCTTTGTTTCCAGATTTCAGATGTGTGTTCAGATCACAAAGATGCATGTCACATTTAAAGAAGTAAGGTGATTTGCATATTCAAATCAGAGAAATGATATAAAATGACAGATATTTGGTCCAGATTAAGATGTTTTATGTTTGATCTATATAAACAGAACATTATTATTTTTCTACTTTTAGAGATAAATGCCATTATTGTGCATTGTATTACTTTTATATTTATGTTCTTTAATACAACTGCTTTTCATTTTAATGTGAAATTCAAATAGGAACATAATAATTATCGATATAGCAGACATTTTCTAACTTCACAGTACAGTTTTGAAGGGCATAACCTGGAAAGTGTTTAAAACCACTGAAAATCTATTTAGCAAAATTCAGTATAGCCTTACAACAGTATAAATTGAAGTGATAGATTAGTGTCATCTATTGGTGTTTAATCAGGCAGCTCACATCTCTTATAAACCTCCTGGACTCACATCACACAGACAGAATAATCACTTCAGTTCATTGACTGACACAGATCTGTTGATGAAACCCTCAATGCTGATCAAACAGTGCTGGAAACTTTGAAAACACTTCTGAGACAACAGCAAAACAGGGTCAAAACAAGCTCAAGCAAGACACACCTTTATTGAAAAAAAGCTTTATAACCTTACAGGAATTTAGCAAAATGATGCAAAATATAATGGATTTTATTGACTTTATATTAAAACACAGTTTACGATTATGATGCTTATTTCAGCTAATTACTATGTGCTGTTTGTTAGGTAATTTGTTGATTTTCCAACTGATTGGTTGCATCTTAATCTTTATTACCATTAATATCATCAGATGAATTGAATGAATGAATATCAGTTCTGAAAACTTGATAATATTGTAATGTGAATATGTTTTTGTACAGGGAGGCTGTTGGTGTCTGTCACTGTGTTTGTTTGGCACAATAATACACAGCTGTGTCTTCAGTTTTCATATTCTTTCCTTGCAGTGTTATTGTGTTACTGGAAGTGTCTCTGGTGATACTGAACTTGCTTTTCAGTGAATCCTTGTAATATAAGCCTCCTTGATACCCGATCATTGCAATCCACTCCAGAGCTTTTCCTGCAGGCTGACGAATCCAGGTTGTAGCATCACTTGTAACTGAATATGAGACTTTACAGTTGATAGTGAGAGTGGCATCAGGACGGACAGTCAGAGACTCAGGCTGAGTGAGTTCATATGAATCAATACCTGTATCAAACCAAATTATACCAGTTAATAAAAGAGCATGACATTTAAAAACTGTTAATAAGATTTTTAGCAACAAAATGATGTATAATACAGAAAGTAAACTAAACTTACAGGATATCACTGCCAGAAGCAACAGTAAAGATGAAGAGATCATGGTTTGTTTCACAGCACAGTTTGAATGAACTGAAGTGATTCTTCACTCCCTCTAGTGATCAGATGAATGTATAAACTGACTCATGTCTGCTGTTTAAATATGCAACAGGACATTTACATAATCATACAGAGCTACTAATCAAATCTACAGGCTACAAAAATATTCCTGTTAGGGTTCATATTATTCATTGATTAATTCTTTTTGATGGCTTGATATAACTGATATACTGTATTGATAAAGAACATCTGACAGCAACAACAGCAAACAATGAAATATGATATGGTTTCTATGCACTTATATATATGTATGAGTTTTTTGTTTTTTGTTTTTTGTTTTTTTTTTTTATTTTTTTATTAAATATGTTTTAAAGCTGAACTGCTTGTGGGTTATCACTGTGTTTACTCTTGTGCATCATAAAACAATGTTGTGTCCTTCAACATATTCTGTCCTTTTAGAGTTTTTTGCTGCTGTTGAGTCTCTGGTAACTTAAAATTTAGTTTTTTAGTTTGTCTCTGTAACGTGTAACCACTAATTAACCAAACTTTTAAAGAACAATATGACAAACTATTACCAGTGTTGAGTGATGAAAACTCAGTTTTATTATTAAATTCTGAATATGCATCTTTTCATTTTCTGTTATATGTCTAATGCAGAATTCTCATGGGACACAAATTAAGAAAAATATTTTCTGCAATTTATTTTTGTACTTGTTGATTGTACATGTTGCATTTACACATTACATGATGTTGAATAGTTTCAGCAAAACATTCAGCCCTGCTGTGTATAAGTGAGCACATTGAATAAGTTACTGTTTTCAATCAACTGAAACAATATAATTCAATGAATATATCTATCTGCATACACCTGTGTGAATAAATGTTTTGTTTATTAGCCTACACATAGCTTACTGAAGTGCAAGTGACATTCACAGTGTTTCGGCCTCTGCTGTCTCACTAAATGAGGATGTGGACATTGTCTCCATAACTGCTCGACAGACACTTTATAAGCATTTGACCGTTTTATTTTAGAAAAACTGTCATCATATCATATACACACAAACAAAACCCTTTCCAGCAACCCATCAAACTAAGAGTCCAGGTAAACTTTAAGAAATTGTGACAAACATATAATACTTCAGTACAGTAGAATGTATGGCTAGTTAATGTAATACTACTACTAATAATAATAATAATAACTATTATAATAAAAAAATATTTTTTAAGGAATAATGACAGAATTTTCACAGAGATTTTGTTTTATGCTTTTCTTTTTATGCAAATAACTGTCTACATCTGATTTTCTGTCTTTCTGGATATTTTTGTGCATGCCTCTTGTTGATTTGTGTCACTGTGACTCTCGTGCGCAGTAATACACGGCTGTGTCTTCAGTCTGCATGTTCTGGCCTGTTATTGTCACAGTGCTGCTGGACGTGTCTCTGGAGATACTGAACTTGTTCTTTAGTTTTTCACTATAGTCTGTGCCTCCAGTACAACAAATTCTTCCAATCCATTCCAGTCCTCCAGAAGCTTGTTGTATGCAGTGTGTGCAGTAGCTACTGCTAGACAATGAATAGTTGTTTAGTGTCTGGCTGAGTGAGTTCAACACTGTAGACACCTGGAGAAAGAAGCACATGAGTTCAAAACAATGTTTAACATGAAAATTAATAACAGCATGGTAGCATTTTCATGATAACATACTTTGTGTTGCAGAAAATAGCAGCAACAGTATCCACACAGTCATGACGTTTAAGTTTTGCTCTTAACTGTGCACTAAATATGCAGCATAATTAGTATATACACATCCTTAAATAAGGAGGGGTCATGAAAGATTTGCATTGTGGCCTGATATTGCAAATTTACCATTGGGAAATAGACTCTCTTCACAAACAAAAGCATTTAGTCTGATTTGATTCTTTGCTTCATGCATTAAAATTCGTCCTTACAGATACCTGCAGCATATTTCATAAAGAAAACTGCACTGCACAAGCAAAGGCTGCATGTTGTTTGAGAGCTAATTTGAGTTCTGCTCATTTCTTGCTATTACCACTATAATATGCTTATCTAGAAATGATGCATACACCACAGATATGAGATTATGTATGAAGCTACAAGCTACAGTTTGAATTTACTTTTGTGCTAAACCAGCACTAGGCTTCAGATCAGCAGTGCATCCTGGAAAAATTAGTTTTTTATTGTTTTATTAAGTTTTGAAAAGTTTAGAAGAGTTTTGTGTGACTGTATGAGTCACTGTGTAGTTTCTGTGTGTGTAGTGGACGACTTCTTGTGTTGCACTGAACCCTACTGACACAGATGAGAACTGCAGTTTTAAATTATACTGTAATTGTGTCTACACCAGTTTTTGTACCATTGTCACACACCTTAGTGTCACTGTGCTTCTCTTGCACAGAAATACACAGCTGTGTCCTCTTCTCTCAGTCCAGACAGTTTCAGATACATCATGCTTTTTGAATCATCTCTGCTGATTTCAAGCCTCCCCTTAAAGGATTCTGCCTTATGTCCACTTCCAGAACTATAGCCCAGACCCATCCACACAAGTGGTTTTCCAGCTTGTTGTCTGATCCAGTGCATAGCACAGCAGCCAAAGCTGAACCCGGATCCTCTACAGGACAGAGTCAGAGTTTCTCCAGGCCTTTTCACAACTGTGCTTTCAATGGACTCCATTTTTCGACATTGCAGGCCTGTAAAGAGAAAGTAGAATTTTTTAGAAAAAAATTAATCAAACTATCTATCTATTTATCTATCTATACACACACTTAATTAACTCACTGTTTAGGTTGAACAAAATTAATAATAAAGGTATATTCTTCATCTTGTGAGTGTTTATATGACTCTACAGCTTCACTCAGTTCAGCAGGATATAAATACGTGCAGCCTATCATAGATTATTTTGAATATGCATAATGAGGAAATGATGGAAGATCAGATGATCTTTTACATAAAGACGATAACCAGAATCCAGTGTTTGAAGGGCTTATTAACATTCCAGTTTCTTTTGACTAGAATGTTTGTGAAATTAACTTTATCTCATGACATTTTTGAAGAACCGAAAAATATAATGATGTATTTATAATGCTTGATTAAGGTGTTTAAAAGAAAATGTGATTGTGTGAGTCACTGTGAAGTGAACTTTACTTGGATTCTACTGCAACCTACTGTCACAGATGAGAAATGCAGTTTTACACTGCAAGTGTGTTTGTGTAAACCTATTTTTGTATAATTTGCACACAGGTTTGTGTCACTGTGCTTCTCTTGCACAGAAATACACAGCTGAATCCTCCTCTGAGAGTCTAGACAGTTTCAGATACACCATGTTTTTTGAATTGTCTCTAGTCATTTCTATTCGTCCCTCAAAACTTTTGGCATAGTCTTGTCCATTACTCCAAACACGGCCCATCCACACCAGTGCTTTTCCAGGCTGCTGTCTGAACCAGTGCATGTTGTAGCTTCCAAAAGTAAATCCTGATCCTCTACAGGAAAGACTCAGAGTTTCTCCAGGCTTTACCACTGATACAGAAGAAATGGACTCCAAATTCTGACCTTTCACTCCTATTTGAAAATAAAATAGAAATAAGAACAGAACATCAGGTAGAGTGAATATTTACTGTTACAGTTTGAGATGGTGTAAGGTTTCACATTATGACACACACTTGCAAAGGCCAGTAAAAACAGAAGGTAAAGCAGGTTGTTGGACATCTTTGATTCAGTACAGTCAAGTGACCTCATATGAGATCCAGTGGAGCAGGACTGATCATGTTTATGTATGTCAAATGAAGGGGGGTTACGTCATACAGACGAAGACAGAAAGGCTGTTTCAAAATATTCAAAGGCTATTTTGTCAAACTGTATCAATATTGGGAGTATATACCGTTAAAATCAAGATGTTGTTTTTTACATACATTTCTATAATTCCATTTACATTCTAAATATACATTTATGAATAATAACAGCATGATTTCATGTTAGAATTTCATATACAGTAGCTGTTTAAAATGATATATGTTTGGCCACTCCATAAGTGGATGACATTTATTCAAAGAGCAGCTTCTTGACCATTATTTAAAAGTAACAAAGGAGTTTTCTCTTTTTGTCAAAGTATTCATTATAACAAAATTAATTACTATATATTTGTTTCTTTGTTTATTTGTTTCTTTGTTTAAGCTTAATAATGTAGACTTATCATTAGATAGTAGACTAACAGACTTACTTTGTATATAATTTCAAAAGACTACATTTATATGTCTTTAAATGTAATGCAGTCAGTGGTGGACGAAGTACACAGTCAAGTCAAGTACTTGAGTAAAAGTACAGATAAGTATAATAAAATATTACTCCAGTAAAAGTAAAAGTGCTCCTCTTTCAATTTTACTCAAGTGACAATACAAAAGTACCTGATTTTTTATGTACTTAAGTAAAAAAGTACTGATAGATTTATTTTGCAATTTTATATAGGCTACTTAATTGAATTTTGTATTAGCACATTTTTTTTATTTTATAATCCTACTGCTCAAAATACCTGGGATTTTCCCGAAAAATAAATTTTTGTTGTTGATATGGACTATGTTGATGAGAGTGATGTAGTAATATTCAGTGTGAAGCTTACACTGCCATGTACCTGAGAGAAAACAGATTTGACCATCAAATTTTCACCAGTAAGAAAAAAGTGTTTTAAAGCTTGTTTTGCATAACATGACAGTTATATATGACTTGAGAAAAAGGCCTGAAGTTAGCAAGAACATTTTAAGGAAAATATAATTATATTTTCATAATGATTTTTTCCTTTCAAATATTGTCTGTGTAAAAACACCCCTGGCCAAATGACCCCAGAGGGCATCACTTTCCACTTTGACAAGTACCATGTTCTGAGCATGACATCCTTTCTTTTTCCCTCGGATGTAATCGAAGTGGTTGAATAAAAATATGTGGACTTTATGTCTAAAAATGATCTCAACTTAGCACCAGCAAGCAGCTAGACAGTTAGCATCAGCTAACAATATTTAATTATTTTCAGTATGGTTGAATAAACATTCATATCTGTCTATTCTAGCTGACCCAAATGAAAATTTATACTGTTGCTAAACAATATAAAAACAGACGTCACGTAGGGCTACATGCGTAGCATTTTAATAAAACTGCTAACGTTACATCAGCGAGGAATATGAATGCACGAGTTATTTTATTTTGATGTGTCTGAATTCAAGCCTTTCAGTGCGCTTAAACAGATCACATTTTACAGCAGATGTAATTCATAAACAACGGACAGCCTAAATATGATCTAAATATGATTTTCAGTTATAATAATTAATCCTAAAATTCGACATTAGTAACTTAGTTTTCGCAGCATCAGTCGCGTGCGCACAGGATCTCCTGATTCTTACTTGTGAATTCAGTTGACTGGAGACTCGCTCTAAACGGATCATTTGAATCAATGAGTTGTCGACTCAAGAACAGCTGCAATCGGATCATTCCAATTTGTGAATGAATCGTTTGGTGCGATTGGTGAATCAGTTTAACAGGTTCATTGAAAAGAATCAGTTTGTTCATGAATCAGACACCGCTTGTTCATTTTAGAGCACGTGATATTTTTTGAGGAGTAACGATATGTTTTATGAAATGTAGTGAAGTAAAAAGTACGATCTTACGCTTCGGAATGTAGTGAAGTACAAGTGAAAGTTACTCAAAATAAACTACTCCAGTAAAGTACAGATACTTGAAAACTGTACTTAAGTTCAGTAATGAAGTAAAACTACTTCGTTACTGCCCACCACTGAATGCAGTAGATGTTGTGGTACAAATTTAAACTTCAGTCAGATTTGATTAAAATGATTTACTCATCAAATTAACTTAAAACATTATAACTATTAAACTATGAAAATACCAACAGTTATAACTGCTTGGTAGGCAGTGTATGTTTTTTAAGAGATGTATTCAGTCAGTAGAGCAGCTGCTCCTCCACAGACATGAAAACACTGAGTGTGGTGTTACTAGCATTGTTACAGTAAAAGAGATTAATAGGAAATCTCTTTTTTAATAGTCATGAGCTTCATAAGAATAAATCAGTAAATAAACAATACAATGATGACAGCATCAGCAATATCTAGACTGTCTGAAAGATTTAAAAACAATAAAAATAGACTTCACTATCATGAAACAATGATAAATAATGATATTTTACAACTGGAAAGCAATTTGGTACGTTTTTTATAAAGAAAGCACACTAATGTTTGACTCATTTTTAAGAATATTGTATTTAATCTGCATCTGAAACTGAATCAGTAATTAGAAGTAACTTAGTGAGGATACTTAGCATAAAACTGTGTATTTTTGTGCCAAGTGTTAATGTGGTTTTTGAACAAGGCAGTAACTGCTCTGTGTCACTGTGACTCTCTGGCGCAGTAATACACAGCTGTGTCCTCAGTCTGCATATTCTGTCCTTTCAGAGTCACTGTGCTGCTGGAAGTGTCTCTGGAAACTTGAAATCTACTTTTCAGTTTATCACTGTAATATGTGTTTCCGCTACCACATATGTCTCCAACCCATTCCAGAGCTTTTCCTGCAGGCTGACGAATGAAGCCACTGCAGTAGCTGCTGTCAGTCAGTGAATATCCAGAGATTTTACAGGACAGTGTCAAAACCTGACCAGGACTTAAGACAAGAGAATCAGTCTGGGTCAGTTCAACACAGTGGACACCTGAGGGGGAAAAATATAGAGAGATATGACAACATTATTTATAACCATGAAGTATCTCTATAAAAGCTATAAAGACTTACGAGAAACAGCTGCCAGCAGCAGCAACAACCAGAGAGATGAGGAGATCATGGTGTGAGACAAGTGAAAACAAGCTGCTTGTTTTCATCTTAATACTCAAATAAAGAGGAGGAGGAGGAATATTTGCATACAGTTCTGTATATGCAACCCAGTAAATGAGTATCTACATTTTTGTTTTTGTTTTAACATCTCTTTCAGAAGGACAGGAATGGATCTGTGACATTAACAATAGAACACATTTAATTCAACTACATTTTTTTCTTTCATTCACATTCACTTAAGGTCATTCATGACATATGTATCAGCAATCATGGCTTTTAAATTTATAAACAATTTATAATATTATATCTATCAAAGTATGAAGATACCAAAATTTGTAACTACTTGGTTGGCAGTAAATGTTTACTTAAAAAGATGTTGTGTTCAGTGAGTAGAGCAGCTGCTCCTCCACAGTAACAGACACTTTAATACACACTGGAAAAGACTGAGTGTGATATAAGAAATATTTTTTTCATATGAGCTTCATAAGAATAAATTTGTAAATAAACAGTACAATGATGACAGTATCAGTAATAATATCTAGACTGCCTGAAAGATTTGAAATGTGTAAATGATAAAAATAGTCTTCACTATCATTAAATAATCAACCATGGCTTTTAAATGAGCTTATATTCCAGGTAAATCCATGTAAAAATGGGCCAGTTTATCATCCATTAGGATAAAATGTCTTTGTTCTGTTTCTTTGGATCAGAGTTATGCTGTGCTGCAGCGCCATCTTCAGTTTTTCTTTTTTTTTTCTCCCAGAAATGTTTTTGTACAGCTCTGTGCATGTTTGCATCATTGTGTTCATCCTGCACAGTAATATACAGCTGTATCTTCTGTTGTCAGACCAGAGAGTTTAAGATACGCCATGTTGTTTGAATTATCTCTAGTGATCTCTATTCGTCCCTCCACACTTTTAGCATACACTGTTTTACTGGCGTCATACCAGATAGCACCCATCCAGATGAATGTTTGTCCTGCTGTTTGTCTGATCCAGTTCATGCCGTACTGTCCAAAATCAAATTCAGATCCTTTACACGAGAGATTCAAAGTTTCTCCAGGTTTTTTTGTGACAGGACTTGATGGGATGGACTCCAGGTTCTGACCATTAACACCTAAAACAACTGAAAGATATAATGACCCGTCAGCATTATCATATACAGTCCATCCATTAATGAAATCTGAAGCTGGAAAATAAATATGAATACAAAGAACAGATTGCATACATACTAGTAAAGCACATCAAGAGAAAAAATGAGAATGAAATGTCAGCCATTTCAAATGATACAAGATGTTCAACTACAATGTCACTGAATGCTGCTGGTAGAAATACTGTGTGTAATGTCATTTACATTTGGGTGGAGCTTTAAAATCTAATATTATATTAAGATTTATTGGACTGGTGAGTGGCTACCAACTGAATATCCACAAGTTCTGTGGCTTTTAAGAATCTGTAAATTACTTTGGCCCTTTCAGTAACACTCATCCAGTGATTATACATATATTACATCAATTTGTCATCATGACACTTTCATATTTTTTGAGTGTTTATTTTCTTTATATTGGTACAAATGACGCAGTACTTGGTGATAAATGCTTAATTATAAGGCTTTTTTTTATGGAATTTTGTTGTACGAGCTGAATTAATGTCTATAATGTCATTATGACATTTGAAAACCTGTTTCTGTGAAAATCATGATTTGCATAAGGAAAACAATCCTTATCCTTAAAAAATTTTATTTGTAATATGATGATGATGTTTTTGTACAGGGAGTCTGTTGGTGTCTGTCACTGTGTTTGGCACAATAATACACAGCTGTGTCTTCAGCTTTCATATTCTTTCCTTGCAGTGTTATTGTGTTACTGGAAGTGTCTCTGGTGATACTGAACTTGCTTTTCAGTGAATCCTTGTAGTCTAAGCCTCCACCACCCCAGATCACTCCAATCCACTCCAGAGCTTTTCCTGCAGGCTGACGAATCCAGGCTGTATGCTGACTTGTAACTGAATATGAGACTTTACAGTTGATAGTGAGAGTGGCATCAGGACGGACAATCAGAGACTCAGGCTGAGTGAGTTCATATGAATCAATACCTGTATCAAATCAAATAATATCTGTTAATAAGAAATCATGACATTTAAAATATGACTTTTACCAACAAAATTACATATAATACAGAAAGTAAACTAAACTTACAGGATATCACTGCCAGAAGCAACAGTAAAGATGAAGAGATCATGGTTTGTTTCACAGCACAGTTTGAATGAACTGAAGTGATTCTTCACTCCCTCTAGTGATCAGATGAATGTATAAACTGACTCATGTCTGCTGTTTAAATATGCAACAGGACATTTACATAATCATACAGAGCTACTGATCAAATCTACATGCTACAAAAATATTCGTGTTAGGGTTCATATCAGTTATTGCTCTCATTAGAGACTTTATGACATATCTTGTTTAGATATTTTTCTCTTGTGGACATGAATGAATTATACATTTTCTTCTCAATTTTAAGGGCTTGATATAACTAAGGCAAATCTAGGTGAATATGTGCCAGTATTAGAGCCCGACCGATAAAGGATTTTGAAGGCCGATACCGATACAAATATTTATTGGTTTTAAAATCCAATATTCCGATATATCGGCCGATATTTTACTTTTTTTTTTTTTTTTTTATTTAGGAAACGCGCAACAAAACATTAACAGATTTCCCTAACATTAGTTATTTGTAGTTATTTATGAGTTTTAACCAACATAATATGATAATGCATTTTAAAAAGAAACTTGTTTCTTTTATTGTCACAACAGAACAGAGGAACATCAAAATAAGTTCTGATAAATAAAATGTATAAAAATACAAACTTAAGATATGAAACTGATAGTTGCATTAGCTAGCTTTGTGGTTAGCTAGTCTATGATGAGCCACAATTTAGCAATGGATAACGTCTTACTGCAAATTGTAAAACATACATTTTCAATATAACAGGCCAAGGAGAGATGATACGTCTCATTGCTATAACTTTCACGCTATTAAAGAAATACTTCAGTCTCACTGTCAAAAGTTAAAGGACAGTCAGTCAACTACACTGTAACAACGTAACGTAATTACTAGCTAATTCCGCTTCACTCTCGGCTTATTTAACAGCACCAAAGGAGTTTCAACTAAGTTAATGAGTGACGGGAAGCTATGCTAAGGTTAACTGGGGAGTCGCCCTCTAAACGTGGGGTATTAAAATTGCTTTTGAATGCGCGCGCGCGTTTTACTTTCGGTTTCGTTTTAACGATGGCGCGAAACTCTCTGCGGTGCTGAGCGTGCATTCTACAATACAAGACATTAATTTAACAAAGCAACTTAAAAGTGGTGGGACACAAACGGGATTTTGAAAAGTGTGTCCCCAGTGGACATTACGCCCCTGCGTGAGTGAAACTCTGAAGCTGAGTTATCATTTGATGTGAATGTATGCTGCGTTGTACAGCATATTGAGACGGAGGCGCCAGAATTGCGTCTTACAGAATGTGCTCTGTAGCACGAAATATAGTATATTTCATCAAAAGCAGATTGTGTCCACAATCAAAAATCGTCATATCACACACCCCTAATTTCAATGTAGTTTGTGCAAATCCGGAACAGAGGTTGGTTGAGAGAGAAAAGAAACGGCCTGTTCGAGTTTCAGCGGAGCGCAGTGTCAGTGACAGGGAGTGATTGACGGCTAATATCTAAAATCTGCATTAAAGTTAAGAATGCAAAGATCAAGTTTAATTAGTTATGTAATGTTGGAGAGAACGGCGAAACTGACACTGTATCAGCTCACAGCAGTCTGGGCAGTAGTTAAGCTAGCGAAAGTTTTGTAAAGAAATGAAAACAAGTCGCACCACAACAATTTCTCGCACAAATGCTTCCAAATATATTTTGAGGTCGCGCAGATTAAATTTTGGGAGCATATGCGACCAAAACGGTCGCAATTTCGAGCCCTGCCCCCAACCCCCCCCCGACTCCTGAATGTCACTCACTCACTCGCTCATGCGGACATGCACTGCGGTCTCATGAGGAAACGCAGCTTTCTGATATAAAGTTTTTCTTGTTCCCGAATACAAATATTTTTTTAAGTATTTGTTCAAAATAAGTATTTGTAAAAAACACGCTATTTGTGCCTTTCCGAATACCGTATTCGGGTTCTGCTCCACCCCTACTGGACATGATAGTCACGAATTTTGTCATGCTTATTTGAGTTAAGAGAACTGATGGGGATGTTCTTTTAATTGTTATTCAAGCAATGTATGTCTCGTGACCAACTCACCATGGACACACTTCACCGATGATCTCACTCGCGGATAACTGGTTCTCTCTGCAGACTCTGGCTGGATCAGCAGGTTGCAGGATGTGTGGCGCGTTATACACGAGTGTTGCCAACAGGGACGGTGTAGAGTGCCCTCTGGTGGACAAACTATACAACGCCAACACTCATGACATGGTTGAAGGGTGTTTCGTCCGTTTTTATTTTATTTTTGAAATATTCATTTATCGGCCATTATAAATGCCGATACCGATAGTTTGGAAAATGCCTAGTATCGGCCGATAATATCGGCCTGCCGATAAATCGGTCGGGCTCTAGCCAGTATATCATCCATTAGGATAAGATGTCTTTTGTCTGTTCCTTTGGATCAGAGTTGTACTGTGCTTCAGCACCATCTGCTGTTTTTTTTTTTTTTTTTTTTTTTTTTTTTTTTTTTTTGTTTTGTTTTTTGTCTTATTTTCCTAACTGGCATGTTTTTGTACAGCTCCATGCTTTTATTGCATCATTGTGTGTCTCTTGCACAGTAATATACAGCTGTATCTTCTGTTGTCAGACCAGAGAGTTTCAGATACACCATGCTGTTTGCATTATCTCTAGTGATCTCTATTTGTCCCTCTACACTTTTAGCATACACTGTTTTACTGGCGTCATACCAGATAGCACCAATCCAGTTCAGTGCTTTCCCTGCTGGCTGTCTGATCCAGTGCATGCCGTACTGTCCAAAACCAAATCCAGATCCTTTACATGAGAGATTTAAAGTTTCTCCAGGCTTTTTGGTGACAAGACTTGATGGGACGGACTCCAGCCTCTGACCATTAACACCTAAAACAAAAGGTTATAATGGCTTGTCAGCATTATCATATACAGTACATCTATTATTCCATTAATAAAATCTGAAACTAGAATTAAATATTAATACACAGACAAATAGATTGTCTATACATACTAGTAAAGCACATCAGGAGAAAAAAGAAGAATGAAATGTGAGCCATTTCATATGATGCAGAAGATCAATTGCTACAATGTCATTGAACACTGCTGGTAGAAATACTGTATGTAATGTCATTTACATTTGGGTGGAGCTTTAAAATCTAATATACAAAATATGCCACTATTGGTGAGACAGATAGAATTACATAATATTAAATTACCATAATATTTTGTTTGTAATTTAATTTCCACTGAAAGTAAACTTACATTTTTTTTACCCATTATATCAATCTGACTTTGTAATTTCTTCAAACATACTTGAATGAGAGTGTTTACAATTTCTATATTTTTTTCTATTTTAACAATTTCAGTAGTTCTAGGACTTTTTACTGTACCTTGACCTCTTCTGTAATTTTAATGTGCTGCTCAATCTTTATACATTATACATCCAATATTATTTATACATCCAATTATTATAATGTTGCTTATGAAGCAATATTGTGTTTCTGGCTACTGCCATTAAAAAACAAGATAACCTATAAATCCTATCTTCCATATATTGTAAACAAGTAGCAAATAATCAGATGATCAGATGAATGTATAAACTGACTCATGTCTGCTGTTTAAAAATCCAACAGGACATTTACATAATCATACAGAGCGTTTAATGAACTTCACATGCATCACACTGTCCTGAACATTATTTTAAAAAAGGCTTTACGTTTTGAATTTTATAAAGTTATTATTTACATGGATCTATGAGCAGTCTATGAGCAGAAAATGTAAACAGTTTGTGACTGTATGTAATTACATTTTTTAACAACAGCTAGACACCTAGAAGTGACAAAAATATAATTTATCGCTTATATCAAAACATTCATGGCATTAAATTGAGAAATGTTGACTAGCTGAAAATTTTTTACTTTTTTCTGTTTTATTTTACTTTGGTTAAAATGTATTTCAAGTAATAATGTTTTTTATGTTGACTGTAATAGCACTGATTCTGAAAGTATGGTTCTGCTGGACCTACATCAGAAAGACTATAAACTATTCAATTATGTCAGTGATATGTTTTAATGTGTTGCATTAATCATTCAACATCCCTGATCTGCTAAAATCTGTTTTTCATGAAGGCAGAGAGTGCCCTCTACTGTAATATTAGCAGTATTCTCATCAAAGATTAATAATTTTGACTTTAACTTTCACTCTATAACTGACTATACATAGCAAACAGTTATTAATCTAATCTAAAAATGTCCTTCATGTCATGTGGTAACTTCTAATTAATTGGTTTCAAGTCAAAAATATTTTTTAATCTGATTAAACCAAATTGATTGTACTATTAGGTTACATTACAAAGTCTGTGGATCATTTCTCAGGAATTTATTGGACTGTAAAACACTGTAAGTAAGAGTAATTTTTATGTTCTTACAGTATGGGGACTTTTTATTGCTTGTTTCATTCAAGATGTTTTTGAGCAGAACTGCTTGTGTTTTGTATCACTGTGTTTTCTCTCTCTGGCGCAGTAATACACAGCTGTGTCCTCAGTCTGCATATTCTGTCCTCGCAGAGTCACTGTGCTGCTGGAAGTGTCTCTTGTAATTTGAAATCTACTTTTCAGTTTATCACTGTAATATGTGTCACCATTACTACCTATCTCTACAACCCATTCCAGAGCTTTTCCTGCAGGCTGACGTATCCAGTGTGTCCAATAGCTGCTGTCAGTCAGTGAATATCCAGAGATTTTACAGGACAGTGTCAAAACCTGACCAGGACTTAAGACAAGAGAATCAGTCTGGGTCAGTTCAACACAGTGGACACCTGAGGGGAAAATATAGAGAGATATGACAACATTATGTATAACCATGAATGTTTGTAATATGAAGTATCTCTATAAAAGCTATAAAGACTTAAGAGAAACAGCTGCCAGCAGCAGCAACAACCAGAGAGATGAGGAGATCATGGTGTGAGACAAGTGAGAACAAGCTGCTTCTTTTCATCTTAATACTCAAATAAAGAGGAGGAGGAGAGATATTTGCATACAGTTCTGCATATGCCAGTATGTACAAATGTTCAATATTTTATACACCTGAACGGTTTTGTTCAGTAGGCTTTGACAATCAGTGATCAGTGAACATACCCAACTGTCATCGGGCTGGTGATTCACATAGCAGAAGTAATAGTACTGATGACGCTTCAGGAATCTCTAGTCCAGTTACTGTTGTAGCTGAGTATTCCCCACCTGTAAGTCGCTTTGGATAAAAGCGTCTGCTAAATGAATAAATGTAAATGTAAATGTAAATGAATAAAACACAGATAGAGGAATTTTAACTGAGGAAACTTGAAGACAATAAACATACAATTGATACAATATATGGTTTGTCTGTGTTCTTCAAGCAATCCAGAAAGCCTTTGTTTCCAGATTTCAGATGTGTGTTCAGATCACAAAGATGCACGTCATATTTAAAGAAGTAAGGTGATTTGCATATTCAAATCAGAGAACTGATAATATAAAATGCTGACAAATATTTAGTCCAAATTAGGATTTTTGTGGTTAATGTTTGATCTATATAAACAGAGCATTGTTTTTCTATTGTTAGAGATAACTGCCATTTTGTGCATTGTTCTACTTTTAATTTAATGTTCTTTAATGTTGCTTTTCATTTTAATATGAAAGTCAAATATGAATATTATAAAATATGAAATTGCATACAATTATAAATTCACAGTACAGTGTGGAATAGCATAACATTAAAAATAGTTTAAAACCATTTCAAATCAATTTTGAAAAATTCAGTATAGGCCTACAACAGTATAAATTGAAGTGATAGATTAGTGTCATCTATTGGTGTTTAATCAGGCAGCTCACATCTCTTATAAACCTCCTGGACTCACATCACACAGACAGAATAATCACTTCAGTTCATTGACTGACAGATCTGTTGATGAAACCCTCAATGCTGATCAAACAGTGCTGGAAACTTTGAAAACACCTCTGAGACGACAGCAAAACGGTCAAAACAAGCTCAAGCAAGACACACCTTTATTGACTAACAGACTTTCTAACCTTATGGGATGCAAAGTAATGCAAACAGTTCATTTTATTGACTTCCTATTAAAACTGTTTCTGATTATTGTGCATATTTTAGCTACTTATTATGTGTTTATTATTAGGTGACTTGTTTTTCCAAGTGATTAGTTGCATATTAAAGTTTGCTCATAAATATCATTAAATGAATTTCAGCTGTGAATAATGAACATCAGTTAATATCAGTTGTGCATATGTGATAAATACTGTAATGTCAATATGATGATTTTTTTTTTTTTCAGGGAGTCTGTTGGTGTCTGTCACTGTGTTTGTCTGGCACAATAATACACACCTGTGTCTTCAGCTTTCATATTCTTTCCTTGCAGTGTTGCAGGACATTTACATAATCATACAGAGCTACTAATCAAATCTACAAAAATATTCATGTTAGGGCTCATATAATTTATTGCTATCATTAGGGACTTTATGGCATGTTTTGTTTAGATCGTTTTTTCTAGTGGACATTAAATGATTTTACATATTTTTTTTCTCCATCCTTTCTAATTCTTTTTGAGGTCTTGATATAACCAATATAATGTATTGATAAAGAATGTTTGACAGCAACATGAGTAGTTCAGAAAGCATGTTTCTGCTGTGTCTGCTTCATAAGGTTTAAAGGCCTCTAATAATGTTGTGCACAATGCTCAAAAATACGATATAATGAAATATGATATAATTCACATGCACGTGTTACGGAAGCAGACGGACAACTGAGGTAAGTGAAACACAATTAGTTTATTTACAGCAGAGCAAGGAAGATGAGAAGATGACGTGCAGCAGGTAAGTTGTTTAGACAGTTGAAGGTTTGATCTTGGGTGAATGTTCGCTGGAATGATGATTGTTTCTTTGATACAGGAGTTGACGAGACTTGGATCGCTGGATGAAGACACACACACACAGATCGCTGACGGATGACAGAACTTACGGCACACACACCACTGAATGGTTGCGGATGAACAAGGCAGACTGAAATGGAACAGAGACAATGGTAAGTATTTTCAGGTAAGTATTTTCAGGTAAGTTTAGTAATCGTGAACTTGGAGAGAATCTCGCAAGGAGTCCGCTTCGTATGAACGAGCCCGGACAATGACTGGTGAGTGGTGCGTGTTTTTATGTGCATGCGGTGATTGACTTCAGGTGCCGGTGATTAGTATTCAGAGGAGAGTGAACGTTGTGTGTGAGTGGCTGTAGAACCTGACCAATCCGTGACAGCACGTTTTTATATTCCTGTGTATGAGGATTTCTTGACTTTTTATTTAAGATGTTTTAGAGCAGAAGTACTTGTGGTTTTTCTCTGTGTTCATTTTTTGCATCATAAGACACTGTTGTGTCTTTCATTGTCATATTCTGTCTTCATAGAGTTATTTTGCTGCTGTAAGAGTCTCTGGTAACTTAAAAATCTCCTTTTTATCACTGTAAGTTGTGTAACCACTACCACAAATGTACACATCAAAAGACACATGTTGTGTTGGAGGAGTCAGATATGCCTTTGTGCTGTATAATATTCAAGCTTTTATGGTGAACTTAACTGCATATCATCGTCAGCAATGTTTTCAAATTATTATTATTAATATTATTCTCTGCTGCCACCTGTTGACTCCTAGTAACAAGAGATAAAACAGCCAGTGTGGTTTTTGTTCAGCTGTACAAGACCTTTGTGTCACTGTGCTTGTTTTGCACAGAAATACACGGCTGAGTCTTCTGCTGTCAGACCTGATAGTTTCAGATACACCATACTCTTTGAATTATCTCTGGTGATTTCAGTTCGACTTTTGAAGGAGTCAGAGTAATCATTGCCACTGCCATCATCATAAACACGTCCCATCCACACAAGTGGTTTTCCAGCTTGTTGTCTGATCCAGTGCATGCTACAGCAGCCAAAGCTGAACCCGGATCCTCTACAGGACAGAGTCAGAGTTTCTCCAGGCTTTTTCACAACTGTGCTTTCAATGGACTCCATACTTTGACATTTTATACCTAAAAAGAAGATTGAAAAGACTGATTTAATTTGTAATCTGTTTACTCTAGAACTGATAATAGACATGTAGGAAACTCACGTTGTAGGCTGAATGAGAGCAGCAGTAAACAGAGTGAATTCTTCATCTTGAAAGTGGTGATGTAACACTTCAGATCCAATCAGCAGCACATAAATACTGAACAGACATTCAGGGTTGTTTTGATTTGCATTGGAGGGTCACAAGGTGCAATCATGACTGAAAGACCAAACTATTCAAGAACAATATGACAAACCATTACTAGTGTTAAGAAGTATTTTATTACTTAAAATTCTGAATATGCATCTTTTTGTTTACTTTTATATGCCTAATACAGAATTATCTGTACAAAGGATACATATTAATACAAATATTTTATGGATTTTATTTTTGATCTATCTATCTGTCTATAGCAAAAACATTTTATTTTTTTTTAGATTGCTGATTAAATATAAATATATTAGAAACACTCATTTTTATTGTAATGTTGTTTTTGTACAGGGAGTCTGTTGGTGTCTGTCACTGTGTTTCTCTGGCACAATAATACACAGCTGTGTCTTCAGCTTTCATATTCTTTCCTTCAAGTGTTATTGTGTTACTGGAAGTTTCTCTGGTGATACTGAACTTGTTTCTCAGTGAATCCTTGTAGAATAACCGTCCATCACTCAAGATCACTCCAATCCACTCCAGAGCTTTTCCTGCAGGCTGACGAATCCAGGCAGTACGCTCACTTGTAACTGAATATGAGACTTTACAGTTGATAGCGAAAGTGGCATCAGGACGGACAGTCAGAGACTCAGGCTGTGTGAGTTCATATGAATCAATACCTGTTGGGAAAAAAAGTACAAGAAATATAAAAGGGCATTCAGAACAGTGATTATTAACAATGTAAGAAAATTATGTTAAAAACTAATCTTCCATAAATATCTTACAGTTTACACTTGCAAGAAGCAAGACTAAAACTGCAGAGAACATGGTGTAGTTTTCAGGACAGATTGAAGGAGTAGTTCAACCCTCCCCCTAGTGATCAGATAAAATGTCTGGTTAAATATGGTTAAATATGGTTAAACCGGTTAAATATGGAACAAAATATTTACATAATCACATACATTAGTTGTTGTTTTTCCTTTAGTTTAATGACGTCAAAACCATGATTAATTAACAAAATCCAGTAGGCTAGGAACATTCAAAATTGCACACTCTCAAAACAAAGGTTTCAAAGGCCATAGAAGAATCATTTTTGGTTCCCCAAAAAACCTTTCAGTGAACAGTTTTTAAAAGAACCTTTTTTTTGCTTAGTGTGAAGAACATTTTTTTCCATGATAAATGACTTTTTGTGAAATGGAAAGGTTACATGGATGTCAACGTTTCTTTATGGAACCAGTGACGCCAATAAAGAAACTTTATGTTGTGACACTGAAACATAGCAATTTTTTTAAACTCTGAATGACAATGGAGAGTCTGTTTTCTAATTATATAGGCTATAATTATAATTACATTATTAAAGTAATTTATTGTGAAAGGTTTTTTTGTTTGTTTGTTTTGGAGAAAATAACAGTTATAAACTATTATTTTTGGGTTAAGTAAAAAAACAAAATGCATACTATAATGCATATTTAACAATATATATTGATATGTGACCTTCCCTGACACTCTTTTTTTTTTAGCTGTGGATTTGGATAAATGTAAATGTAACTTCAGGTGAAGTTCCCAAATAGCTATGGGCTCTGTAATCTATCTCTCGTTCCCTCCTTTTTATGCCACTTTTATTATATGGCACAGTAATACATAGTCTAAAATCACACTTTTTTAAAATTACATATTGCACTATAGATTAAATTGTATACTTTTCTTTCTTATGTAAGTAACTGCCTACTTTACAGCCATCTTTCTCTGTGGATATTTTTGTGCATGCCTCTTGTTGTTTAGTGTCACTGTGACTCTCGTGCGCAGTAATACACGGCTGTGTCTTCAGTCTGCATGTTCTGGCCTGTTATTGTCACAGTGCTGCTGGACGTGTCTCTGGAGATACTGAACTTATTCTTTAGTTTTTCACTATAGTCTGTGCCTCCAGTACAACAAATTCTTCCAATCCATTCCAGTCCTCCAGAAGCTTGTCGTATCCAGTGTGTGCAGTAGCTACAGCTAGACAATGAATAGCCTGAGACTTTACAGGAGAGACTTAAAGTTTGACCAGGCTTTAGTTGTTTTGTGTCTGGCTGAGTGAGTTCAATACTGTAGACACCTGGAGAAAGAAGCATATGAGTTCAAAACAATGTTTAATATAAAAATTTATAAAAGTGTTGCAGCATTTTCTGATAACATACTTGGTGTTGCAGAAAAGAGCAGAAACAGTATCCAGACATTCATGATGTTTAATTTGTGCTGTTAACTGTGCACTAAATATGCAGCATAATTAGCCTGTGTATGTGCACATCCATAAATAAGGAGGAGTCATGAAGGATTTGCATCATGGAAATCCTCTCTCTTCACAAGCAAAAGCATGTAGTCTGATTTGATCTTTTGCTTTCAATTATATTCATCCCTACAGACAACTGCAGCATATGTCATAAAGAAAACTATTGCACAAGCAAAGGCTGCAGGTTGTTTAAAAGCTCATTTGAGTACTGCCTATCATTTCCTGCTGTTAAAACTATAATATGCTTATCTAGAAATGATACATACACCACAGATGTGAATGAGGTTGACTTATTTTGACTTTTTATGTCTTTATGTAGGACAACCAGCAACAATAAAAAAAAAAGCACACAGTGTTTTACCACATTATAGGAGCATGACATACTTTCTCATAATGCTGATTTAAGGGTCTAATGAAGGGTTGACAGTGCTATATTTCAGTTTAGTAGCATAAATATAATGTATGTTTATAGTTTTTAGACTGTTGGACTATGAAAAATAAATATTACAAACTTACTGCCAGGTCTGGTAGGAGTGTCTGTGTTTCTTTAAGAGACAATAGACACTTTAAATCTGCCTTTCAGTATGTCTCCTCTACGGTACAAACATCCAACACAGCATTATAGAGCAGGTGATAGTAAACTATAAACATCAAAAAGTCATCATTTATTCATTCTTGCATTCTTATAAACCTGTATGTATGTATATATTCATGTATTTTTCAGCTGTTTCTGTCCATATAATACAGGTCAGTAGATCCAAAACAGCAATGGATATCATTGATCTGAATAAATAAAAAAATATTGAGACATTTTAACAATATATTATTTTGTTCACATTTCAAACCTGTATGACTTCCTTTATTATGATAATTCAGTATTAGTGAAGATGACTGCATGTTTGTAAGTACAGACAGCAGACATATAATGTCTGAAAACTATGAAAATATACCCAAAACTTCCATCTTCAAACATTATTTGAGTTTTGTTATAAAACACATCACAGGTTTCATTGTAGACCACAGCTGTGGCTTTTCTGCTTATTGGCCCTAATGTAGGTTTCCTGCTCTTTGGCCTTTATGTAAGTCCTGTATAAAAATATGCAGGAAGTGTTTATCAGATTATATGAGCCATTTGTGGTACCATCTACCTTTCACTAACCCTGAGGAATAATTCTGTTCATTAAAGTCAGACAATGGAAGATTTTCAAATTGAAATTCCAGAAATTGAATTTCCAGAAGGAGACTTTTGTGATGTGGAGATGGAAATGGATTATGATTATGAATTAGAGATGGAGGATGATAATGGGGAGGGCATAAGATAAAGAATCTGAGACTAAAAGACAATCTTGTCCAAAAGCTGGAAATCCAAAGCATCAAATGCCCCAAATGCAGCAAAACCGAAATCCAGTACAAATGCAGCAGTACAACCAGCAAAACATCCAAGGTCCTCGCAAAGTCCAAGTAAAAGTGAAAGACTACTTATGCTGTTCTGTGTTCACTATCACCTTCTGCAACTTCCTGTTTCTGGGTACGGCTGCACTGATATGCTCTTTGAAGGTAAGGAATTTTGCTACAATTACTAACACTAAGCAATGGCTAGGGTCAAAACTCAGGACTCAGAAACTGACTTTTTGACTCAGAGAGACATATATTTGCCATATATTATATAAAAAAATGGCAATTAGATATCGTGGGAAAAAATCATTTGTTTTTATATTCACAGGCAATGAACAGGAAGTACATGAGAGATGTCAAAGGAGCGAAGAAATTCAGCCGCCGTGCTCTGGCTGCCAATATTTTTGCCATCATTGCAACTGTCATCACCATAACTCTTGTTGGTGTTTTTGCACCTTATTTTTACAGTACATGTTAAATCATTTAAATTTTCAGATCCAGCCATTACAATGAAATATCAACAGCAAAACATGTAGCTCTGGCTATATGAATAAGACACAAAAATATTATGCAATCTACATTCATTTTCATTAGTTTTGCATCAAAATGTATTCTTTTTTTGTTGTTGTTTGATGCTTATTATTAAATATTGCATTCAACTGTACATCTTTGTCTTTTCATTGGATGTTTGTTAATGAGAAGTGTACTGACAGTTACCCTTTCACACACAGATTATAGGTACAGCTCTTTAAAGTTACAAGCTACAGTATGAATTTACTTTTTTGTTGAACCAGCATTAGGCTTCAGATAAGCAGTATGTCCTGGAAGATGTTGAAAATGTGTTTGTGAAGTGACAAGGAAGATTAGAAATGCATCTTGATTGTGAATAGAGTGTCTTACACAGATGAGAACTGCAGTTTTAAACTATGAGTGTCTACACCAGTTTTTGTACCATTGCCACATATGTTACTGTGATTCTCTTGCACAGTAATACACAGCTGTGTCCTCTTCTGTCAGTCCAGACAGTTTCAGAAACATCATGCTTTTTGAATCATCTCTGCTGTTTTCAAGCCTCCCTTTAAAGGAATCTGCCTTATGTCCACTTCCAGAACTGTAGCCCAGACCCATCCACACAAGTGGTTTTCCAGCTTGTTGTCTGATCCAGTGCATGTTACAGCAGTCAAAGCTGAATCCGGATCCTCTACAGGACAGAGTCAGAGTTTCTCCAGGCCTTTTCACAACTGTGCTTTCAATGGACTCCATTTTTTGACATTGCAGGCCTGTAATAAGAAAGTAGATTTTTTTTAATAAATTAAACAATCACACACATCTATCTATCTATCTATCTATCTATCTATCTATACATTTTATTAACTCACAGTTAAGGTTGAACAAAATTAGTAATAAAAGTATATTCTTCATCTTGTGAGTGTTTGACTCTACAGCTTCACTCAGTTCAGCAGGATATAAATACTTGCAGCCTATCATAGATTATTTTGAATATGCATAATGAGGACATGATGAAAGATCAGATGATCATTTACACAAAGACGATAACCAGAATCCAGTGTTTGAAGGGTTTATTAACATTCATTACACTGATTACATCTTTTAATGTTTGATTAGTATGAAATATTTATATCTACAGTACATATTTTGGCTTTTTATTCACTTAAATGACCGAGCCTAACATAAACTAGAATGTTTGTGAAATTAAACTTATCTCATGACATTTTTGAAAAATATAATGATGTTTATATAATGCTTGATTAAATGTTGAGAAGGTGTTTAAAAGAAAATGTGATTGTGTGAGTCACTGTGAAGTGCATTTTTCTTGGATTCTACTGCAACCTACTGTCACAGATGAGAACTGCAGTTTTACACTGCAAGTGTGTTTGTGTAAACCCATTTTTGTATAATTTGCACACAGGTTTGTGTCACTGTGCTTCTCTAGCACAGAAATACACAGCTGAATCCTCCTCTGTGAGTCTAGACAGTTTTAGATACACCATGTTTTTTGAATTGTGTCTAGTCATTTCTATTCGTCCCTCAAAACTTTTGGCATAGTCTTGTCCATTACTCCAAACACGGCCCATCTACACCAGTGCTTTTCCGGGCTGCTGTCCTATTGGAAAATAAAATAGAAATAAGAACAGAACATCAGGTAGAGTGAATATTTACTGTTACAGTTTGAGATGGTGTAAGGTTTCACATTATGACACACACTTGTAAAGGTCAGTAAAAACAGAAGGTAAAGCAGGTCATTGCACATCTTTGATTCAGTGAAGTCAAGTGAGCTCATATGAGATCTAATGGAGCAGGACCGATCACATTTATGTATGTCAAATGGAGGGTGGTGACGTCATACAGATTTAAGACAAAAAAGGCTGTTTCAAAATATTCAAAGGCTATTTTGTCAAACTGTATCAATATTGGGAATATGTACAGTTAAAATCAATATGTCTGTTGGAGTTGCTATTGACCTACATTTCTATAATTCTATTTACATACTAAATATACATTTATGAATAATAACAGCATAATTTCACAAGGTATAATTTTATATACAGTAGCTGTTTAAAATGATTTATGTTTATAAACTCTTTAAGAGGATGACACTTATTTAAAGTGCAGCTTCTTGGCCATCATTCAAAAGTAACAAAGGAGTTTTCCCTTTTTGTCAAAGTAATCATTATAACAAAATAAATGACTATGTATGTATGTATGTATGTATTTAATCTTAATAATGTAGACTTAAGCATAAAATTTCAAAAGACTACCTCTATTTGGTATTAAAATGTCTAAATGTGGTGTTGTGTGTGTTAAACTTTAATCCTACTTAACTTAAATGATATCACATTAGCATTCAACCTATTAAAGTATGAAAATATCAACATTTATAACTACTTAACATATTGTAATATCCTAATCGTAAAATGATTTTAATGTGAATTTGCACCTGCAGGAGAAGGCATATCATTTCATGAACACAGAGACAGCTGTATGACAATGCAAAAAAAACGAAACAAATGTCAGCCCACTCGAAGGATGAAAATGAAAATTCCCTGGGGCAGGTCCCGAAACCATTTACACCCAAGAGAATATATAGCCAATCTTATTACAGCTCACTGAAACACTCTTAAAACTAGTGAACCTGTCAAGCGTTAAACCGTCTAGTTTTGTTAGTCAAAACATTAACAGCTGTGCCATGCACCTGTGCGTTGGCTTTTTTTTCCCGTCAACATTGTATTTTGGGTGTATTTTAATTAGTGCATATTTTCATAACATTTAAAATAATATACATTACAATCTGTAACAAAAACATTAAAATCATAAGTTGTGCAAAAAAACATCTAATGAATTAACATAAAATAAATAAAATGTAACTTTTTAAATGTATAAACAGAATATATGTTTTTTTAATTACAATGCAATGCGTAAGGACATTTCTTATAGCTACTAAATGGCAAACATTAAGCCATTTAGCTTGTACACCTCAAATCAAATAAACAATAAATACTACTAATATCTGAATAACCTTTTTGTTATTTATATGGTTTCAGAGAATAAATGGATCAAAATTCACAGAAACCAGTAGTAATATCACATTAATCACTTCCTTTCAGGACTCGTAAGATTACATTGCTGCAGACAATACATTAATGTACCTTTTGAAGTATTACGTTTGAATTAATTTTACATCCATATATCAGGGGTTTTGTGTGTCTTAAAAAGGTCTTAATTCACCCTTCCATAATTTGAACCCTTAAAAAGGTCTTATTTCAAAGCACAAAATCTTAAATTAATAAAGTCAGAGCATTAAATGTTGCAAAAAAAAAAAAAAAAAAAAAAAAAAGTATATATTCCCCAGCATTTTTGTTTTCAAATACAAATGTGACCCTGGACCACAAAACCTTAAGTCGCTGGGGTATATTTGTAGCAATAGCCAATAATACTTTGTATGGGTCAAAATTATAGATTTTTCTTTTATGTCAAAAATCATTAGGTAATTAAGTAAAGATCATGTTCCATGAAGATATTTTGTAAAATTCCTACTGTAAATATATCAAAACTTAATTTTTGATTAGTAATATGCATTGCTAAGAACTTTATTTGGACAACTTTAAAGGTGATTTTTTTGCACCCTTAGATTCCAGGTTTTAAAATAGTTGTATCTTGGGCAAATATTGTCCTATCATAACAAAGCATACATCAATGGAAAGCTTATTTATTCAGCTTTTAGTATGATGTATAAATCTCAATTTTGAAAAATTGACCCTTATGACTGGTTTTGCGAATCCGGGTCACAAATATCTAAACATCATTAAATCAAGATACATTTACTTGAAATGCAAGTGTAAAGTGAAGTCTCGAAAACTGAACAAAATTAAGTTTCTGCTCAAAACAAGAACAATGGGGTGCACAGAAACATCCCTCTTAATTAAGCTGACATTTATGAACCCAATGGTAGATGTTTGTTCTTTTTTTTTTAAATTTGTAAATCTGTTTTATCATAAATTCACTTTATTTGTATCAATTTCACATTGATTATTCTTGACTTAAGACTGAAATTTTTAATGAATTTAAAAATAAAGGAAATAAAAGTAAAAAATGTTAAATCCATGTATTTAAAGTTATATCATATATTTATAGTGTATTATATAACTTTAAAGTGTTGCTTGTACAACTCATCGTGTGCTCCCTAGACATTTGCATTTAGAGAACATGCTGACACAGCTAATTGTGTTCCCTTCGATTTATGCCTTTAATTTTCTTCACTTGGTCTTAAAAAGTGTTCATAAATATTCATAAAACCTGCAGAAACCCTGTATGCACAAGCCAGTTATTGCAACAGTTACAATAACAACCTATGTCTTCATCACTGGAATTGCTTTAACAAATTAGTCTAATATAAAACCTTCAGCCTAATAGTGCATTAAGCTATTATATGCAAATGCAATAGCTATATGAAAATATTATTCATAATTACATAAATATACTGTGTTAGATTATGTTTCGTCTTCATATAAATAAATAGATTTCATATATATATATATATATATATATATATATATATATATATATATATATATATATAGTTAGCAGTTTTTCTTTGTTTCTGTGTTTCTGTTAGAATAAACGAAGCAGCAGGTTTTTCGGGCTGCAGCATGACTAAGATACCAAACTCGACAAACTTGAATTTTCTGAATAAAACGCGAAAACCCGGAACTAGTCTTCACGTGTTAAAGTGGAAAAACATTGAGCTGTACCAGTAAGTGATATTATTTCATAAGAAAGGTACGTTTATAAGATTATTCTCGTTATGTAAAGTTTGTCACACTTGGGTGATCATGTAAAGGGCTTCTGATTTAACATGCACGTTTTGTAAATAACCATGTCGTGTTGTTTATTTAAGGTTGTTATCTAAGTTCCTGTTTTATGATGCATTTCTTTGGCTTAGCAATAAGCAGAAAGTACACAACAGCATTGTGTAAATTATGCAGAGCTGAGAGACGAGCGGTGATCAAGTGACATGTAACGTTACTGTACAATACCAAAAACCAATGCAACTCTCTTCCTGTGTTGTGTTTTGCTCGTAAGAAAGAAGAAATGGGATTTTGATAGAACAAAAATACTCCTGTTGTTATGTGAGATAGCATGTACCCAAAGAATCAGGTGATAAAAACACATAACGTACAACCAGAAATGCAAGACTAAAAGAATCTAAATGGGCGAGGCTTCGTAGTCTTGAAGCTGTTTGTCCTTTGTGAGGTGCGAAGTGACCTAAGTATTAATTGTTCTATTTTAACTATCCATTACTTCTTTTCGATTCAAAATCTATTAAAGTATATCAATGTCATTTCTTTCGCTCTTTAATTTTCTAGACAGACAGACAGGATATCACGTTGTTTGGTTCGTGTTACTTTTCTCAGCGCTGGTCAGGATAAACGAATCACAGTCGTTTGTGATTGCTGTGTAATCATGTTGCAGCTTTGCATTTGCGTGTGAGGGAAACAGATTTTAATGATTGCACTTTAAGTACAGTAAATACAAATATGATTGGAGGATTTGTTTTTCAGGACCTCGTACAACTAGTATGTTGTAAAAAACCAACTAAGCACACATAGAGATGTCTGTTAAAAAGAGTGCTTTATCTGAAAAGCTAAATATTGTGTACAAACATAATTTGACATCCTCTGTAACCCCAATGTCCAACACAGGTGTTGTCGATATGGAGAGTCAGAAACAGGTGCTGGAGAGGGTGCGGGGTGCTTTCCGCTCAGGTGTGACCCTTCCTGTCAAATTCCGTTTGACTCAGCTGGAGGCCATGATGTCACTGTTTGAAGACAATGAAACCCTGATTTTAGAGGCAATGCATAAAGACCTTGCTAAGGTATGAATATGCACAGGTTGACAACGCAAGTACTTTTAAAGCAACGCACAAATGATGCTTCAATCTCGTCTGTCCTGCAGCCCAAGTTTGAGGCGGTGCTGTCAGAGATTGATATGGTGGTGAATGACCTTTGTTACACCATCAGCAACCTGCAATCCTGGATCCAGCCCACTTATGTGGGCACAAACTTGGTGAGATGCACACTAATATATAATTTATATAAACTTAACACATGCACCAGCTATAATATGAACTAAATGCTCCAATTTAATTATTAAGTAGAACAGCTTCAAGGTCAGTGCAGATGTGAGGTTGATCTCCCTAAAAATGCTTTAATTTGTTCCCTCTCCTAATTTAATTTGCATTCCAGGCAACAAAGTTGGATGACTGTTTTGTACGCAGGGAGCCATTAGGTGTTGTTTTGATTATTGGAGCATGGAACTATCCTCTTCAGCTAATTTTGTCACCTTTGATTGGTGCAATTGCTGCAGGTACCTATATCTATCTTCCTATATATCTTTCTGTTATATACCTGTTATATAAGGGTGTCATATATCTTCACACCCAGTTATATGGACTACGTTTGAATTCTAAGCTGAAGTGAGAAGATGCATTACTAATGTCTTTACTGTCACTATCGATTCAGTGTGCATTGGACAGCACAAGGTGAAACTGCACCTTATTTCTGAGTTTGGAAAAACATTTTCTGACAGATTCTCTAGCACACTTAATTTTCACAAAGGCTGATATTTAAATGGGTGTATAATATGTATCAAGTGTTAAAACACTTCAGTTGTGTTGTTAATATTGTAAAATTTTGAATGGATTCACCCAAAATTCTGCACACAAAAACCCAGTGGTCCTGCACAAATTACAAAGGTCAAAGGACATATTTTGGCTTCAAAATGGCAAAATTCACCAATAGCGTCTACTTTGGGAACCTATTAATTTTGTACCTACAGTAATTGTAGAATATTATATGTTTAACTCAATTACGTCTTTTTTTATCAGGTAACTGTGCTATTCTGAAGCCATCAGAAATAAGTCGAGCGACCGAAAAGCTTCTTTCTGAACTCATTCCTAAGTACCTGTCCCAGGTAACCCTTGCGAAAGACTCATCTAACTTAACATTTCTTAGTCTTATGGTGCTACTGTGTTTGTGATAAGGTCTGTAAACCTTCTCTTATGAACGGGTTTGTGTGTGCCTTGTGTGTTTTGCATTGTAGGAGTGTTATGCAGTCATTTGTGGTGGAGCAGAAGAGACCAAGACATTGCTGGAGAATAGATTTGATCATATCTTCTACACAGGTTAGAGTTTGCATTGATATCAATGACACAAAGATGTCACCTTTCCATATGTGACCCTGGACCACAAAACCAGTCTAAAGTAGCACAGGTATATTTTTAGCAATAGCCAAAAATTATTAGGATATTAAGTAAAGATCATGTTCCGTGAAGATATTTTGTAAATTTGCTAATATAAATATATCAAAACTTCATTTTTGATTAGTAATATGCATTAAGAACTTCATTTGAACAACTTTAAAGGCGATTTTCTCAATATTTAGATTTTTTTTGCACCCTCAGATTACAGATTTTCAAATAGTTGTATCTCAGCCAAGTATTGGTCTATCATAACAAACCGTACATCAATGGAAAGCTTATTTATTTCAGATGATGTATAAAGCTCACTTATGGCTGGTTTTGTGGTTCAGGATCACATATTTGCTTTAACATCCCATGTCTTTTCTCCTCCAGGCTCGCAGTCAGTGGCTCGTTGCATCCTGCAGGCCGCAGCGGTGCACCTCACCCCAGTTACTCTGGAGCTGGGCGGAAAGTGCCCTTGCTTGATATATGGCCGGCTGGACATGAAAGCTGCTGCTAAGAGGCTGGTGTGGGCTAAGTTTTTCAACGCAGGACAGAGTTGTGTGGCTCCAGACTATGTTTTATGCACTGCTGAGACGAGAGACATGCTTTTACCTTTTGTGAAAGAGGCTTTGGATAGTTTCTACGGATCTGAGCCCCAGCAAAGCCCAGACATGGGCCGTATCGTGACAGACAGGCACTGGGACCGACTGGTTGAGCTGCTAAAAAAGTCTGAGGGAAAGATAGTGATAGGAGGAGAGAGTGACAAAAAGACCAGGTACATTGGTAAGTAAACAAGGTTTCATATTCAGTATATATACTCAAAAAATATTAGTTCAGCAAGGACACATTAAAGGTCATTTCATTATTCTGTCATGAATTACTCACCCTCATGTTGTTCCAAACCGGTAAGACCTTTGTTCAGAAAGGTAGTAAAGACATTGATAAAATAGTCAATGTGACATCAGTGGTTCAACTGTATCTATAATCAGTTAAATGCATCTTTGGTACGAATAAGAGACTTCTATCACACTTGTATCACACTGATATCCTTCCTTTACTATTGCTGCAGTATGTAGGATGCATTTTCAGAATACATAAGTTTCTGCATGTATTTCCTAAAATGTAAAATATGCAGCTGAAGTCAAAAGTTTACATACACCTTGCAGAATCAGCAAAATGTTAATTATTTTAACAAAATAAGAGGGATCATACAAAATGCATGTTATTTTTATTTTGTACTGACCTGAGTAAGATATTTCATATAAAAGGCATTTACATATAGTCTGCAAGAGAAAATATTAGTTGAATTTATAAAAATGACCCTTTTCAAAAGTTTACATATGCTTGATTCTTAATATTCTTGTCCCTGAATGATCCACAGCTGTATTTTTTTTTTTTTTTTTTTTGTTTTTGTTTTTTGTTTTTTTGTTTAGTGATAGTTGTTCATGACTCCCTTTCATGAATCCTTCAGGCCCCACAAATTCTTTGGCTTTTCAGCATTTTTGTGTATTTAACCCCTTTCCAACAATGACTGTGTGATTTTGAGGACAACTGAGGACAACTTATTTGCAACTATTACAAAAGGTTCAAACACTCACTGATGCTCTAGAAATTAAAACAATTCATTAAGAGCTGGGGGGTGAAAACATATGAACAGAATAAAGGTGTCTACTTTTTTCTAACTTTGCCTAAATATATATATATTTTTTTTTTTTTGTTTGTTTTTTGTTTTTAGCACTGCCCTTCAGAAGCTACTTGCATGTTTCCCAAAAGACAAAATAAGTTAAATTTATCCTGACCTTTAAATTCAAAAAGTTTTCATCCCCTGGCTCTAAATGCATCATGTTTCTTTCTGGAGCATCAGTGAGCGAAATACTGAAAAACCACAGAATATGTGGAACCTGAAGGATTTTTCTGAAGAACAGCAGGTAGTTTAAGAATAAAGTGTATGTAAAGTTTTGAATGGGGTCATTTTTATGAATTCAAATATTATTTTCTCTTGTGGACTATATGCAAACATCTTTTATGTGAAATATCTTATTCAGGTCAGTACTAAATAAAAAATAACATGCATTTTGTATGATCCCTTTTATTTTGGTAAAATAATTAACATTTGGCAGATTCTGCAAGGTGTATGTAAACATTTATTTACATAAAATAAATAGTAGGCAGTTAAACTAGTATTGCATTCTGAGCTTTTTCTTTTTTGCATTTTCTTGGACAATCTCAGCCCCCACTGTGCTCGTGGATGTCAAGGAGTCAGATGCTTTAATGCAGGAGGAGATTTTTGGCCCCATCCTGCCCATTCTAATCATCAAGTCTCTCGATGAAGGAATCAATTTCATCAACGAGAGGGAAAAGCCTCTGGCACTCTACGCCTTCTCTGATGAGTCTCAGGTAAGAAAACAAACAACGAAAGTTCTTAAGTGTGAAGTAAGTGATAAAGTGATCTATATCTCTGTCTGTGAAGGTTGTAACTACAGTTCTTGAGAGGACCAGCAGCGGAGGCTTCTGTTCCAATGATGGAATAGTTCACATGAGCCTTTCTGGATTACCCTTTGGAGGAGTTGGTGAGGCTGAATGCATTTGTTTAATGTACCAATGCACTGCTTTTTTTAAGTTAAGGTGAAATCTGACTTTTTTTGTATGTGTTTGGCCCAGGCGCAAGTGGGATGGGCAACTACCACGGTCGTTGGGGCTTTGAGACGTTCAGTCACAAGCGTGGCTGCATGCTGAGGGGCTGGGGGCTGGAGCGCGTCAATGTGCTGCGCTATCCCCCGTATACTGAAAGCAATCTCAGCTGGCTGCGATGGGCCACCACCTCCAAGAAGAAAGGGTGGGCAGGATGTTCTGTTATGTGAGCGCCGTGTCTGACGCTTAAATTGAGGATGGAAACTTTTTCGATTTGTTCAATATGGCTTTGCATTCACAAAGGTTTTACAAAGAGTGGTTAGAAACACAAACGTAATTTTTGGATTTTCAATTGTGATGTCGTCAAAACACCACCAGAGGTCAGCATTGAGAAGTTTTTTCTTCTAGGTGCTTCTACTGTATGGTATGATACTGTATTATCCTGTATTGCAAGCAAAATAATGAGTTTATTTTAACTAACATTATTTGAATACACTACTCAACATTTTATGTACTTTTTCGCATTTGATGATCAAAAAATCGAATTTTTCATCAAATGGATCATCCATATTTGTAATCAAACACTAGAGTGAAAAAGCATTATTTTACTCAAGGTAATTTAGCACCTTTACTGTTACATGATTTGTTATTGTTTTCTATTTAGTGAAAATACCAAGAAGCATTTGCAGTTTATGAGTTGTCCACTTTTGAGTTGTAACATTTTCATCTTTAAAGTTGAGTACAAAAATAAAGTCTAACATTTTCATTTTTGCTCTCAGAAAACATTTATTTATTTATTTATTTATTTTGAATTACTTGTTGTAATTGCGTTTTTTCTCTATTTGCTTCAGTTTGGTTTACGTGCCAACCATAAAGTCATTAGAAAATAACACACACATCATGGTGTTATGTGAATTATTTTGACAATGTACTGATTTGTATGTTTTTTTTGGTTTTTAAATAAGAATCCAATGCTGACAAAGGCTGGATTCATTTAATAAAAAATACAGTCAAATGATAATGAGAAATATTATTACAATTTAGTTTTTAACAGTTTTTTTTCGATTTGAACATATTTTAAAATAACATTTAGTTCAGTGATCATCCTAATATGCTGGTTTACAGCTCAAGAAACATTTTTTATTAATATCAGTACTGAAACCAGTTCCTTTATATTATTGTAGAAATCATGATAGTTTTTTTATAAATAGAAAGCTCCAAAGAAGAGCATTTATTTGAAGTAGACATATTTTGAATCAATGTGAAAATCTTTGCTGTTGCTTCTGATCATATTAATGCATTCTTGCTGAATAAATGTACGTATTTCTTAAAAAAAGTCTTGAGCTGTAGTGTAAACTATTTGGATTTACCAGTCAAAAGTATTTGAACAGTAAGATTTGTAATGTGCTTTTTTTTTTAAGTCTCTTCTGCACACCAAGCCTGTTTTGAAATATTTACTATTTAAAATAACTATTTTCTGTTTGAATATATTTTAAAATATAATTTATTCCTGTGATTTCAAAACTGACTTTTAAGCATCATTACTCCAGTCACATGATCCTTCAGAAATCATTACAATATTCTGATTTGCTGCTCAAAAAACTACTATTATGTTGGAAACAGATGAGTAGTTATAGTAATTATACTGACTTCAAGCTTTTGAATGATATAGTGTATAATGTTACAAAAGCTTGTTATTTCAGATAAATGCTGATCTTTGGACCTTTAAAGAATCCTGAAAAACTGTTTTAAATACTGATAATAATAAAAACATGTTTCTTGAACAGCAAATCATCATATTACAATGATTTCTGAATGATCATTTGACACTGAATACTGGAGTAATGATGCTGAAAATTTACCTTTGAAATTCAAATATTACTGCTTTTGTTGCATTTCGGATCAAATAAATGCAGGCTTGGCAAGCAGAAGAGACTTTTTTAAAAAACATTAAAAATATTACTGTCCAAAAACTTTTGACTTGTAGTGCAAGTTAAAAAGACAGCAACACCATCCTTATTTATCCAATGATTTATTTGAATATTTATCTATAAAATCTCTTGCTTTAAATCATTTTGACATGGTTTACACTAAACAAGAGGCACATTTACAACTCAGAGTATATTGTGTGACATGGTAACACACTCCATCCAAATAATACAGACCTCAAACCCTGTGTTGTAAGCATATACAGCCATCTAGTTTACCTAATTTTTGCTAAAGATATCTATATTTGTACATCATACAAATATAAGGGCTAGACTGAGTATCTTTACGCTTGCATCTGCAAAGTCCAGATTCCAGTACTGTCTCAGGACTAGGTTTAGTGAGACTTAATAAAGGTACAAAAGGAAGATCACAAGGTTCAGATATGATGTGTGAGCTGGTGACTGTCTCCTCAAACATCTGCCAAAACGGACACTGAACCAGTGACGCAGTAGTTCACTCGCTCCTGCTGGGAGTCTATTTCAGGGTTCGGGTTTGTATGAGGAGGGAGGGTTGCTGCCGGACTGGCCCGGTTCAGAGGCTTGAGGTTGAGGGGGGGCAGGGGCGCTTGCAGGGCTAACGGGCTCTTTTTGAACAAGTTCTGGCTCATCCTGCCCAGCCTGGGGTGGATGAACCAGGACTTTGTCGATGATCCCAAAATCCTGCGCTTCCATTGGGCTCATGTACCGGTCTCTCTCCATCACGCTCTCTAAGCGAGGACAACAGAACACAGAAACTTGATGTCAGGAAGTCATGCAATATAAAGAAAATTTTCAATCTTATTATAAAATGAATAAAAGTTCTGTAAACAACCTAAAGTTTCCAAGGGCTGCCCTGTGTGTTTGCAATAAATGTTGTTGATCTGTCTTTTAAGTTTGAGAATCTCCTCAGCCTGGATGGCGATATCTGTTGCTTGCCCCTGAAATGATTGAAAATTGTATTGAAATGAAGTACTGGTGTTAAAGTTGTGACCGCTGCTCCTTATTTTCTCCCCCATTCTTACCCTTGCTCCTCCGGAGGGCTGGTGCACCATGATTCGGGCATTGGGCAGGGAATGCCTCATGCCTGCGCTTCCTGCGGCCAGAAGCAGACTGCCCATACTGGCAGCCTGTCCCACACACCAGGTTGAGATGGGATTTAAGATGTACTGCATAGTGTCATAGATGGCAAGTCCAGCTGTAATCACACCACCTGAAAGACAGAGCCAAAGAGACAAAAAAATGTAGACTGCTGGCTTCAAAGATTTCTGTATGGAATATCAAAAAGAAAAAGAATGTATTGATTCAGTTTAGTTTTTTTACTTATTCTGTATACCAAAACTTTTTAAACAAGCCTGGCACATAAGTTCATTATAATTAATAATTTAGTGAACTTTCAGACAAAATAGACAATGTTTGTACATGTGTTTTTGTTGAGTATCCTATTTGATACAACAGGCATTTTTTCTTATAATATGGTATAATATGATGTTAAAAATGTTAAATGTTAAACAATTTCTTTCAGAGGCTCAAGTTATATGCAATTTGGTGTAGTTACTAATATTTACAAGGCCAAAAAGTGAGTTGAAAGCTTATAACGTAAATCAGTGAGACATAACCGTATAGCAAGCTGACTATATAAAATGCATAAAAATATTAGTTGTCGCTCTATTTCTCCTAGTAATATACCTTAAAAACATATTTGCACGCATAGTTTTATAATCAAAGCACTGTAGCTTTCATAACGCAATACGATCATGGTTGCAAATATGCATGTTGTATCATATTTGATGCATCAACATGATTTTTCTATAGTGCTAACAATATACTATTAATTCTTACATTTACTGTATATAAAAAAAAAAAAAAAAAAAAAACACAGCAAACACATATGCCACAACCTGAAGGAGACATTTTTAGAAATACTCATTAATAAAGGAGTACTCCACTTCCAGAACAAAATATTTACAGATTATTTACTCACCCTTGTCATCCAAGATGTTCATGTCTTTCTTTCTTCAGTAGTAAAGAAACTATTTTTTAAATTTAAGCATTTTTCTTTATATAACGGACTGATATGGCGCCCCGATTTTGAACTTCCAAAATGCAGTTTAAATGCGGCTTCAAATGATCCCAAATGTGGTTGTAAACGATCCCAGCCAAGGAAGAAGGGTCTTATCTAGTGAAACTATATATATATATATATATATATTCATAAAAATAATACAATTTATATACTTTTTAATGTCAAATGCTCGTCTTGTCTTGCTCTGCTTCAACTGTTTTTTTTCCAGTTCATGACAGTTAGGGTATGTCTAAAAACTCCAATCTCATGTTCTCCCTCAACTTCAAAATTGTCCTATATCATGTTTTACATTTTTTGTTAAGGCTGTTTGATCTTCTTTGCATGTTCACTTTGCAAAGACTGTGTCAGTACTTCTGCAGCGATGTAGGATGATTTTGAAATAATGTTTGAAGTTGAGGGAAAAAAATACGATTGGAGTTTTTTGACATACCCTAACTGTCTTGAGCCAGAATACAAAGAGTTCAGGCAGAGCAAGAAAAGATGAGCGTTTTGAGATTAAAAGGTATTTAAATTGTATTTTTTTAATGAAAACAACAGATCGTTTCGCTAGATAAGACCCTTCTTCCTAAGATGGAAGAACCGCATTTGGGATCGTTTGAAGCTGCATTTAAACTGCATTTTGGAAGTTCAAAATCAGGGCACCATACCAGTCCATCATGGAAAAAAAAACTGCTGAAATGTTTTCTTCAAAAATCATAATTTCTTTACGACTGAAGAAAGAAAGACATGAACATAGTGGATGACAAAGGGGTGAGTACATTATCTGGAAATTTTTGTTCTGGAAGTGGACTCCTTTAAAGGCCTTTTACCTTGTAAAAACAAAAACAAACCAAAAAAAACATATAAACTGTTAATTAAATGACAGAAGACTTGTAGAAGATTGTGTCCAACAGGTTCTTCAGTCTATTTTAGATTTTCTGTTTTAGGCTGCTTTCTTTTTTTTTCTTCTTCTTTTTCTTTTTTAAAAGAACAAAAGTATGACACTGGGAAACTGCCACACTGAAGTGAATGAAGGACAACTTTGACTCCATTTTCACAAAGCAGAGCAAGTGCCGTTTTGTGTACAGCATACAACTGTGCATAAGTAAACATCTGCTTTCAAATGTACAATACTGTAAGAATGTCAAAGCGGATTCCCATATAGGTATCAAGTAAATCTCCTATGAGCAGCAGAAAAAATTAAACGGGACAGATTAAGCCCAAGGACTGCCAACTGAATAAAGATAATGATCAGAATAATGATCAAAGATGCTACAAGGTTTTTATGGCACTGCAGTTGTGTTTCTCACCAGGACTGTTGATGTACATGTGAATAGGCTTGTTGTTGCTCTCTGACTGGAGAAAGAGCAGCTGGGCGATAACCAGAGACGCTACAGAGTCATCGATCTAGATAAAGAGAAGGACAGAAAAACAGATAAGAAACAACTGAAAAGTGCTTTCTGGAAATCATTTAAGATCCATGTGTCAATTTAACTTACTGGACCCATAACACAAATGATTCTCTCTCGAAGCAGCCTTGAGTAGATGTCATATGCACGCTCTCCTCGGCCCTAAAACGGAAAAGACTTTTAAAATAGCTGTTAAGTTCTTACAACACTAAAAAGCTGCACTACTAAACTATTGAATTTACAAATACAGGCTCTAAATGTGACTTCTTAACACTAGATGATCAGTTTAAAGTAAGCAATTAAAAAAAGTGCTACTAATGTGCTCCTACCGTCTGCTCCACAACTATAGGTATGAGTGGACTTCTCCATGGCGCACTCTGATGAATGGACCGATTGATTTTGAGTGCAGAAACACCACATTGTAAGACCCTCTATAAAAACAAGTTATGAGGATGATGATCAGTGGTCAAAAAGACAGTCAGCATTATGTGTCCAAGGTCGTTGCACATTTTAGTGGCGAGTTTGACATCGCAGCCCTCAAAAAGAGAACAAATCAGTATGATGACATTACGTGTCAGTCAAAAACCTACGTTTGTGAAAACGAGCAAAACTGAGATACCTTAATTCCCATAATGCAATCCTGCTAGCAAAAGAATAGTTGTACAATAGCGTGTTTAGAATAAATGCCATTACTGCAACACTACTGAGTTGTTTCACATACAGAGATATATTTTTTTTCTTTTTAGAAATAATATTTAATTTCTAATTAAACAGAGGGTATTTTAATACTTACACGTAACAACATGTTTCTGTTAAGCAACCCTCACGCGACCCCTAATGACCCGGATGTGATATTCGGCAGCTTGATAGTGAAGCTAGAGATTCTCTATTGAGGAAAGAGATGGCGAAGTCGAGACCACAGAACTACGAGTGTAGCTACAACGTTTGCTGCATGTTAGTGAAGTGTCCTAAAATAAAACATAAAAATAAATTGAAAAAAAAAAAAACATATATTTTTGTATTTAACGTAGTTGTAATTTTATATTTGTAGTTTTTACTTGTGGATTTTATATCATGTATGTTATTTAATCTGGACAGATTCGCCTACTGGGCATGCGCACATAAGTATAGCTTATTTTTTGCCACAGTGTACAACAATAATTACTGTTTTTGCATTATTGTAAGGGGTAGGTGGAGACGTTAACAAAACAATCTCTCTCTCCTTCGGCTTGCTCGCTTTATCAGGGGTCACCACAGCGGAGTGATCAGCAAAGCCTAATAAAAACACAATCTAATAGAAAGAAAATTAAATTTGTTGTTAGCTTCCGGTTTTAGCTGTATCCCTTCTAGCCACAATCATCTCAATGGGACATCCAGGTAAAATACAATAAACCGACTATAATTCTACTGGATATAATCCAAACAGAAAACAACAGGAAGGATCCCGACTCGTGTAGCTGACTTTGGAGTCTCTCCTCGCGGAGGGGCTCTGGTGAAGCACATCCACTCGCATAATGACACTAGATGCCAACACTAGATGGCGCAATTCACCGCAGACTCGGAACCTTTTGTGAAAGTGATGTCATTTAAAGCGAAAAATACTGCAGTTGTGTCTTTACAGTTAGCATTAATACCAAGTTATTAGTAATAATAATGTATCTCACCCACCTCAATTATCAGAACACACGTACCCACACGAAAAAAAGCAGATAAAACCAGTCTAAGATGGTTTGCTGGTCTTAGCTGGTTTAAGATGGAAGTACCTGGTTTTAGCTGGTCTCTGTTGTGGCAAAATAAAATCGACTCTCACCAAAGTAAGAGACAAACTCAAAATGTCTTTTATAATTTATTCTTTGCAAAGAAGGTCAGACAGTCATACAGAAACACAGGTTACTGCAGAGTGCGACCCAGAAGGGAGGCCTCACTCCAATTTATATCTCTTCCCTAACCTTCAAGGTTACATCTCCTAACCGGTAACTTTCCACACATAGTAAGAGTCAGACAAATACATTCTGCTACGTCATACTCCCAAGATTCAAATCTTTATATTTAGGGCCCTTCTCTTATGTCATTCTTAGAGCAGGTTTAAATAAAGCAGACCCTTACACAACATTCCATAAGCACGTAGATGAGTAAAATGAATTTTTCTTTCACATCTCCCAGCTTGGTTGGTCAGGCTGGTTTTAGCCGGTTGTTCCAGCTGGTCTCCCAGCCTGACCAGCTTAAGAAGTGGCCAAAATCCCTCTAAAACCAGGCTGCTGACCACATAATACCTTAGGAGAGTTTAGGCTGGTTTTAGCAGGTTGTGTATTCATTTGTTAATGAAACCTGAAATTACTCACACTGTGTTGAACAACCACCATACCCACAAGGAAAATGGTGTGATAAACATTACTAGTTCACATTTACGTTTTTTTAATTTAACTTTAACAAAAGCATCTACATACAAATACAGCAAAATATTTTACACTGAAGAGCACATCCTTACATGTCAGGGGCAATGCACATATACATGTATGAAAGAATACAATAAATTAATAAAAAATAAATAAAACATAAAATTAATAATAATAATAATAATACAAGAAAAAGTGCTTTTATATAAACAACTTACTGTATAGTCTTTTTTGCTTTTAAATTTTTACTTTTTCCTATCATCTCCAAATATATTTTAACATCAACTTGTTCAAAATGTGGTCATTTATCATTCCATTTGGCTTTATACTAATTATGTGAAATGTTGATAGGTTTATTGAAGATTCTAGGTAGAGAACAGAAAATTGATAAGCTCATAATAAAACAATACAAGCGACAGAGGTTCCATATGGAGGTATTTATGTTTGTTTGTTTGTTTGTTGCTTGCTTCCTGTTAATTCCCAATCATTCACAGGTGAGGAAACACCTTTCCAACAGGTGTCCTCAGGTGCCGTAGCAGTACGAAACCATCATCGGTTTCGACTACGGGGGCGCAACTGAGCCAGTTACTGGCAAAGTCAGTCTCGTCTGGACATTGTAGCAAACTTTCTCGGTCCGTCAGGAGTCATGTCGAATAACAGCGCAGGGGGTTTGGTGAGCCTGCAAAAAAACGTCAAACAGCTGCGATTCGAAGCAGGAATCCGCCGAATTAAGGTGAGTAGAAGAAGAACAAAAAGACGAAAGATTGGAAATCCTTGCTAACAGGGTGTGCCTTGACTGACTTGTTGATCCTGTCCGAACATCCTGATACTCTGTGTAATTATTGCGCTGTTTTTAACATTTCTTGATTCGCGTGAGAGCTTTTACAACGTACCTCACGCAAGTGAAGCATAAAACAATGCTATCTGTTTTACCAGCTCTTACCGTGGCCTGTCTTGTGTTATGACAGGTTGCAATTACCTTCGTTTTCAGTAGGTGACAGCTTGCTTTTAATCGAATGCTAACACACGTTGTCAAACAACATTTCAGTGCATTTGTGAGCTGTGTGATAATCGTAGTTGAACATAAAAGGCTCCAAACTTTTCGTATTTGATCTGAAACTCTCTCCAGGCAGCGCTGCTGCTGTGTGTTGTGGTGCAGCGCACAGTGGAGCCCTTTGTTGATTGTGAGTGTGTGACACAGTGTCACATTTGTTGGCCGGAAAAATCCAAATCTATATTAGTTACCACTGGCCCCAAACACGCTATTTTAAAAACAACGCAGGGCTTTGTGCGTTATTATTGAATTCATCTTGAATCAAATAAACTTCTGACCGCGTGATTTCTAGAGGCATTGTCTTTATTGCTCCATAAACCCCTTTTATCTGTATGCATACATATACATGTCTGTGTTTGTCTGTTTATCTGTCTATATTTCACTTAATCTCTTCTTCCTCTTAGGTTTCTCAAGCTGCGGCAGATCTGAAGACATTTTGCTTGCAAAATGCACATAAGGACCCTCTCCTCATGGGGGTGCCATCAAGCGACAACCCCTTTCGACCACCCAAATCAT